>NC_073303.1:245216383-245412460 GCF_027595985.1 Sorex araneus
CACATGCAAGGTAAATGCCCTCCCAGATGTACTATCGCTCCTGCCCTCTTTACACATTTTGATCTGGAAATACTTAATCATTTGACAAGATTTGTGAACATTTTTAATGTGTAACTGTCAGAAGTTATTGAAAATTCATAGGCTAAATATTATTGATGATCTGTCAGTGTTATTAATTTACCATGTAGGGGCTGGAGAGATACAGTACAGGGCTTTGCATGCCCTGGACCCAGATTCTATTCCTGGCATCCCATATGGTCCCACAAGCATCGCCAGGACTAATTCCTGAGTTCAGAGCCAGTAGTAATGATCACTATTTAGTGTGGTCCCTCCAAAAAATTTGGTCATGCATACGTGTGCAAGGGAGATTATTAAAACCTTTAAGTTCACATTTTAAGTGAAAAGGCTATGTTATGTAGCATTTTAGAAATTAAGTGCACTGTCAAAAGGTTTGTGATCTAGTAAGAGAATGTTTATTTTAAATAGGAAATTGGAAGTGTCCTGTTTCAAAGGTGAGATTTGGGGGACCCTATGGGAGCAATAGTACTGTGGGCATGAATGAAGTAAGCAAGTTTGGAGAGCGACCTTCCAGCAGAGGAGGGATGTTGGTTGGTGTGTCCCTCTGAATGGCTTCTTCATTCCAGTTCATCCCAGATAAAAACCAGCCTTTCATGAGCTGTAGAGATAGTGCAGGGAGTAAGGCGCTTTTCTGGCATGTGACCGAGCTGGGTTTGATCCTCTACATCCTAAGAAATGCCAGGAGGAATTCCTGAGTGCAGAGCTAGAAGTGAGTCCTGAACATCACTAGGTGTGACTCCCCAACTAAAAACAAAACTAAAATAAAATGGACTAAACTTGCTCAATGAAAATTAGATTCAAGAAAAAAAAATCCCAGCACCCCAACCGTGTACTTACACTCCTGCAGTTCTTGACTGGTGGCGAGAGGCTATACTGAGTAGAGCAGAACCTTTCATGAGCTGCTCCTCAGTGACGTCACACAAGCTTGTAGGAAGGGACCGACTCTCATCAGTCTTTAAGCAAGGAAAGAGGGGAGGTGAAAAGGGGAAGCTATGTTGGTTTTTATTTATTCATTTGTTATTATTATTCTTAATTGAAATCACCATGAGCTCCAGTTACAAAGTTTTCATGTTTGAGTTCAGTCATACAAAGATCAAACACCCATCCCTCCACCAGTGCACATTTTCTAATACCAATGTCCCTAGTACCCACCCTCACCCCACCCCACCCCTACCTCTGCTCTATGGCAGACAATTTCCCTCATACTCTCTCACTCTATACATTTGGGTATTCTGGTTTGCAATATAGAGACTGAGATGCTATCACATTTGGTCCTTTATCTACTTTCAGCACACATCTCCCACCCCAAACAACCCTTCCAACTCTCATTAACTTAGTGATCCCTTGTTCATTCCAGCTGCCTTCTACCCTAGCTCATGATGCAGGTTTCCAACTGTGGAGAAATCTTCCTGGCCCTTGTCTTTTCTGTCCTTTGGTGTCAGTCTCATATTATGTTATGTTATATTCCACAATTGAGTGCAGTCTTTCTGTGTCTGTTTCTCTATTTCTGACTCATTTCACTTAGCATGATACTCTCCATGACTATCCACTTAGAAGCAAATTCGTGACTTCAAGTTCCTAAGAGCAGCATAGTATTCCATTGTGTAGATGTTATGTTTTTTTAAAAAAAAAATTTGTTTTCTTTTGTTCTCCTTCTTTTTGTTTCCTGGGCCACACTTTTTTTTGTGGTAAAGGGAGTTTTTATTTTTTATTTATTCATGTATTTATTTTTTAATTTTTTAAAATTTATTAATTTTTACTTAGTGAATCACCGTGAGGGTACAGTTACAGATTTATACATTTTTGTGCTCATGTTTCCCTCATACAAAGTTCGAGAACCCATCCCTTCACCAGTGCCCATTCTCCACCACCAGTAAACCCAGCATCCCTCCTAACCTCCCCAATCCCATCTCCTCCCACCGCACCCTGCCACTGTGGCAGGGTATTCCCTTCTGTTCTCTCTCTCTAATGAGGTGTTGTGGTTTGCAATAAAGGTGTTGAGTGGCCACTGTGTTCAGTCTCTAGTTCACATTCAGCCCGCATCACCCTTCCCCCGCATGTGGGCCACACTTTTAAAAAAAATTTTTATTGAGTCACTGTGAGATAGTTACAAGCTTTCATGTTTGGGTGACAATCTCACAATGATCAAACACCCATCCCTCCACCAGTGCACATTCCCCACCACCTATATCCCTGGTATACCCTCCTTTCCCACCCTTCCCCTGCCTCCATGGCAGACAATATTCCCCATACTCTCGCTCTACTTTTGGGCATTATGGCTTGCAATACAGACACTGAGAGGTCATCATGTTTGGTTCATTATCTACATTCAGCATTCATCTCCCATCCCAACTGGTTCCTCCAGCCATCATTTTCTTAGTGATCCCTTCTCTATTCCATCTGCCTTCTCCCCTCCACTAATGAAGCAGGCTTCCAGCTATGGGGAAATCCTCCTGGCCCTTGTGTCTACTGTCCTGGGTGTCAGCCTCATGTGATGTTATTCTATACTCCACAAATGAGTGCAGTCCTCCTATGTCTGTCCTTCTCTTTCTGATTCATTTCACTTAGCATGGTAGTCTCCATGTCTATCCATTTATAAGCAAATTTCATGACTTCATCTCTCCTAACACCTACATAGTATTCCATTGTGTAGATGTACCAAAGTTTCTTTAACCAGTTATCTGTTTTAGGGCACTCGGGTTGTTTCCAGATTTTGGCTATTGTGAACAGTGCTGCAATGAATATATAGGTACAGACGTCATTTCTACTGTGCTTTTTTTGTATCCTCGGGATATATTCCCAGAAGTGGTATTGGGGGTTATATGGAAGCTCAATTTCTAGTTTTTGAAGGACTTTCCATATAGTATTCCAGAAAGGCTGGACCAGTCGGCATTCGCACCAAGAGTGAAGGAGTGTTCCTTTGTCCCCACATCCACGCCAACACGGGTTGCTTTTGTTCTTTTGAATGTGTGCCAGTCTGTGCGGTGTGAGATGATATCTCATTGTTGTTTTGATTTGCATCTCCCTGGCGACTAGCGATGTGGAACATTTTTTCATGTGCCTTTTGGCCATTTGTGTTTCTTTTTTGAAGAAGTTGGCCACACTTTGCTCTGCTCAGAGATTTCTCCTGGCAGGCTGAGGGGTCAAAGTTGAGTGAGGTTTGCCTGCCCTAGACTAAGTAAGGCTGATTGGATCCATCTGAAGGTAGGTAGTCTGAGAGATCTATGCCACTAGATCAAAAGAAACAGGAGACCCAAAAAAGGAATGGTAAAAAGGGGGAAGATATGTTTTTGCTGTTGTTTTTCTTTTCTTTTGGGGGAAGAGGGGTACACTTGGCTCTGCTCAGAGATCACTCCAGGCAGGCTCAGAGGTCCTGAAACCATCCATTAAAGCTATGTGGACAGGGGCTGGATTACTTAGACAGTGGGAAGGGAGCTTGCATTGCACATTGTGGAGGCTGGCCTGGGTTTGATCCCTGTCACCACTTATGGTCCCCGAAGCCAGGAGTAATCCCTGAGTACAGAGCTAGGAGTAAGTGCTGAGTGTATTATTTATTGCTAAGTTTTGCAAATGTCCGCACATCTTGCATATTTCTGTTTTTGTCACATGAATGCTGTGCAGATATTGTCTCCCGTTCAGTGAGGGAGGGTTTTAATTTGGGCCGTTGTTTCTTGGCAGTGCAGAAGCGTTTAAGTATGATGTACTCCCTTCTCGTTGACTTTCTTCTCCACAAAATATAATCATCAAAGGCATTTCTTCTTCTTTTCTTTTTAAAATTTATTTTCCAATCACACATTAAAAAAATTAAAGCACCGTGATTTCCAAAGTTATTCATAGTTGAGCTTTGGCCACCACTAGTGCCAAGGTCCCCCACCAACGTTCTTAGGCTCCTGCCCGTATGCCCAACCCACCTCCAGCCCTGCCCTGTGGACAAGCAGCTTTTTAAGTTTGGTTGTGAAAGTTTGGGTCTCTTGATTTCAGTGTTATTGACACTGTCGTTTGGATATTTACCTCTATCTTTCCTTAGTGACAACTTTGTAACTGAATCTCGGACCTGGCCCCCATTCCTTCTTATCTGTCTTTTCTCTCCCTTCCCTCCACTCTTTCTTTCCTTCTCCTCCATCTACACTGAGGCTAAGGTTGATAAGAGCATCCTCCTTTTTAAAACATTTCATTTCCTCATTCAGTTATTCTAAATGCGACATAAAATTGATATCATCCTGTCTTTATCCTTTTTCTGACTACCTTCATTTAACAATCATTAAGACATTTCTGAAGTTGTTGTGATGGACATTATTATTATTATTAATTATTATTACTACTGTCTTTTCGAGGTCACACCTGTTGATCTGGTGATGCTCAGGGGTTATTCCTAGCTCTGCCCTTAGGAATTACTCCTGGCAGTGCACAAGTGGACCATATGGGACACTGGGGATCTTATCCAGATCTTCCACATACAAGACAAGCACACTATCCATATCACTCTGGCCCTAGGGTTCACTTTCGATGCTATACTTTCTAGATGTTTGGAGAATTTCATATTATTTATCAATCATTATATTCATAGAGGAACATCACTGACCTGAAACTTCTGTGTACATTGTCTTCAATCTTTCTTATTCCTTTGTCAGTAACATCTACCGGCATTATATTTTTTCATGGGGCCAACACATACTGATAGCCTCTAACCAGAGGAAAACAGTGCTTCTGTCTCCGAGATCTAGAAGGACCCTCTGGGGTCAGGCAGAAAAAGAAAATCCAAAAAACTAAACTGCCCTAAGGTCTGCAATTGGGAAAATAGGACCAGATGCCTCCTGGGTAAAGCGGTCTTGCTCTAATTGAATTGAATCTAAATGGACAAGTTTCAAGCCAGGAGGACTGGTCAATGGTTGGTCAATGGTGTGGGGAATGGATGGTAGTTAAGATAGAGGAGGATCCACTATGACAACACTAGTTGGAAATGATCACTCTGGACAAGAACTGAGTGTTGAAAGCAGATAAAGGGATATAAATGATGACTTTTCAGCATCTGTATCGCAAGCCATAATGTAGAAAATGAGAAATATATAACTTCTCAGTCACTCCTTAAAACACCTTAATCTTCCTGATTATTACATTGAGGGATTACTATACAACATGCCCAGAGCTGTTTTATGGTAAACCACACATTATTCCCCTCAAAAGAATTCAAGATCAAGAGTAATCATGAAAGTTTGTAAGTCTCTAACTGTATCTCACAGTGATTCATTAAAAAAATAAAAAAGAAAAAAAAAGAAAACAATTTCAAGATAAAAGAAAACAAAGATGGAGATGGTGTGTGTATTAGTTTGAATGTAAAATTCCGGTAACTGTCAGTCACCTTTGGTTTTGTCAGCCTGCATCCGAGACCCAGAAATACAAAGGAAAGAAACGAGGAAAGGCAGGGTTGTCTGAGATTCTTTATTATTTGAGCCAGGATCACAGGGTTTGGGAGAGTCACGTCTGTAACGGGTAGATCAACACTCGCTGTGTCCGATGCCAAAGTCAAAGTCTCGGGCTGGTCACGTGCACGGCAAGTCTTGTAGAAAGTTTCTCAATGAGGAAGTGATAAAGCCCCAAATACAAATGTGGCAGGTGGATCTTATGGACCCTTAAGCAGTTCTTTGTTAGTTAAAGTTAAACTTCAAATGTCCTAAGGTTGATTTTTCTTCCTAAAACTCTGGTATACAGGTTCCACTGAGGCCCTCTAATGAATTAGAGCCAAGGTCTGGGTATTTGTTCTGGGCTTTGGAAAACATGCGGAAAGGCTTACAAACAGCATTGGAGGACTAGCTCCGCTGACGAAGCACAGGATCTGTAGCCTAACGGTCAGCTTCTAAGGATAGAGAAGAGATGCTGGTGGCTGGAGCCAGCCCCAGTGACAGTTGGTGGCGGGAACTGAAAGGTTTCCTGAGTAAAGAACACGTGCCTTTGAGCCCGCCCCTAGAAACCGGTACTCCTGGCTCTGGGCCTTAGCAACAGCCAATGAGAGAGGAGCGGGGCACCTCGTGGACCAATAGGAGGCATGTCCGTGGGTATTTTCTGGCCCTGGGGCGGGATTTGGCTCATTGCCTGTCTCGCCATCCAAGTGGTTAGTCGCTGACTCTAAATCACGAGGATGAGGTCTAGGCAATTGCACTCTGAATCCCGAGCCTCCCGAGCCTCCCAGGAATCCCAAGAATCCCCAGATGACAGGTCAGCAGGATGGGGGCTGCTTTCGCCTGGAGGGCGCCAGGGGAGGAAGGGAATGTGAAGAGGGTGGGGCCTCAGCCGAGACTCTGAGGGTCCCGCTGGCAGGTGGGGGTGAAGTCCTGGGGGGCGAGTCGGATTTGGTGGCTGGTGACCAGCATATTGTGGGCCCGGTCGGTAGAGGCGTCTATACCGGCGGCATCAGGGATAGGGTTCGGGTCTTCACTGAGAAAGTCTTGGGGAGTTTCCTCCTGACAGCTCCTGGACCTGCTCCCCAAGTCCAGGCAGAGTCACCCTTGGGTCAGGGCCAGACTCCCCGGGGAGGGGTGTGTGTCTGAAATGCTTTTGCTGTGGGGAACAGGTGCCAGACTCGGAACTAATAACCCAGGGTAAACGCCCGTTTCTCGCCTGTCCAGCAATCTCCGGCTCAAAACTGTGATTCACAGTGCTAAATGCCCCAAGTTAGGGATTCTCATTTAAAAAAATATTTATTTTAATTAAATTTTTTGGGAGGGTAATCTTTCTTGTCATGCTCTACCCAATGGTGTCCCACCCCTCATTTGGACAAAGAGAGAACCTGAGAAATTTCCGGATCAGAGATGTTTGTCAATTTCTTGTTTATGAAGACTTTTGGGGGCTAGGGGAGGGGAATTGAATGACATCGTATTAAAACGTTGCCAATTTCTTAGAATTTAAGTTGGGTTATTTTTAACTTAATGATTTAGCTTGGGCGTGATTCTGGAGCCCAGAACTCAGCCTGCTTCCCCACTCTAGTGCCTTGATGTCAACTTTTTATATTTTAATTGGGATTTAAGGGAAACGGTGTGTCTTGTATCTTCATTTGACTCAGGGGAGAAGCTTCAATTGATGCTATTTCAACCGTAGCAAATGCATTCTTCACACCTAAGATGAACGCCGATAACTTGGTTTATGTTTGAATTTGAAATGGGTTTGAAACATCGCCACGAGCCTGGGCAACGGCTCAACCGGCTGGGGCGCGGGCCAGGCTGGCAAAAGACCCCAAGTTCAAACGCGGGCTCCCTTTATTCCTTTATCTCCGCGTCAGCACCGCTGAGTGTGGCGTCAGCAGCACCAACCCTGGTGGCCCCCAGCACTGAAGTTGTATACTGAAGTGCACCCCAAACCTTTGGACCTGGACCTCGGCGAGTTTTCCCGAGAGGGTGACCCTACCAGGCACCACCCCTGCTCCACAGTAAGGGATCAAAATAAAACACAGAAAGGCTCGGGGTGGAAAATAGTTACTTGTTTCAAGCATTTTACTTTATATTGTTTATTCCAAGAAAACTTTGAGAACGGCAAATAGAAGGAACAGAAAATAAATCAGTAAGGACCAATTAGTGCACATCTGATTTTTTCTAAAAAATATTTATTTAAAAAATTTTATTTTACATTTCTAAAGTAGTTGACAATATTTGATTACACTTAATATTCGAACACCAATTCCACCACCATTAGACCTTCCTGCCACCATATTAGTTGTTTCCATCCCCAACCCCAACCTCTGCCCCAAAGCAGAACAGAAGTAGTTTAATTTCTATTGTTTGTTATGAATAAACCACTGAAAATGCTCCCAAAAGCTTTCCTTAGGGGAGAGTGTGTGAAGATTATTGTATTTCACCCAAGGGCCATTAATCCCTTCTATAAGAGATTATTAATATGTTGTGAAATTAAACCCCATCTAATGTGTGGTACTTTTGGAATATGAGTGGTGTGAGGTGTGTGATATTGTGTGGTTGTGCAGTCCAGGATTTTGGTGGCCAGGGCTGGGTCCCTTGGGGCGGGGAGGGGCCTCACCCGCCCCCTCCCGGTACCCTGAATGAAGCAGCCTGGTGCCGAGGTCCAGCAGCATGGCTAGGGCGTGTGTTGTTTTATGCTGTTTTCCAAGAGAGAAAGACAATGAGTCTCTGGATCGTTGCTGTTGATGAGATTATCTGGCCCACATCTTATTCTTTTTTTTTTTAAATTTATTTATTTTTAATTAGAGAATCACCGTGAGGGTACAGTTACAGATTTATACACTTTTGTGCTTATACTTCCCTCATACGAAGTTTGGAACCCATCCCTTCACCAGTGCCCATTCTCCACCACCCGTAAACCCAGTGTCCCTCCCACCCTCCCCAATCCCATCTCCCCCCCACCCCACCCTGCCACTGTGGCAAGGCATTCCCTTCTGTTTTCTCTCTCTAATTTGCTGTTGTGGTTTGCAATAAAGGTGTTGAGTGGCCGCTGTGCTCAGTCTCTAGCCCTCATTCAGCCCGCAACTCCCTTCCCCCACATGGCCTTCGACTACAATGTAGTTGGTGATCGCTTCTCTGAGTTGACCATTCCCCGGAACGTGAGGCCAGCCTCGAAGCCATGGAGTCAACCTCCTGGTACTTATTTCTACAGTTCTTGGGTGTTAGTCTCCCACTCTGTTATTCTATATACCATAGATGAGTGCAATCTTTCTATGTCTGTCTCTCTCTTTCTGACTCATTTCACTCAGCATGAAACTTTTCATGCCCATCCACTTGACTACAAAATTCTTGACCTCCTTTTTTCTAACAGCTGCATAGTATTCCATTGTATAGATGTACCAAAGTTTCCTCAACCAGTCATCCGTTCTGGGGCATTCGGGTTTTTTCCAGATTCTGGCTATTGTAAACAGTGCTGCGATGAACATACATGTGCAGACCACATCTTATTCTTGAGCCCTTCTGAGCACCAAGCCAGGAATAGCCTGAGCACTGCCAGATGTGGTCCAACATCCCCGACTGCCAACTTTTCCCAAAGAGAGAAATGCTTGAGAATGTTAGTTGCACACCAGAACTATTTCACATGATTGAGGTTTTTTTTTTTTTGCTATTTTTGTTATTTTATAAAGTAGTTCACAATATTTGATTACATCTAATATTCAAACACTTATCTCACCACCATTGCACCTTCCCACCAACAGATTTCAGATGTTTCCATCCTGAACCCCAACCCCTGCCCCAAAGCAGAGCACCGCCAGGGGTAATTCCTGAGTGCAGAGCCAGGAGTGAGCCCTGTGCATCGCCGGGTGTGACCCTAAAAGCAAAAAAAATTTTTTTTAAAAAAAGAATGAGGTTAAAAAGAAACACAGAGGAATGGGAGCACTGTATGGGAGTAACCCAATAAACCTAAGTTCCCTGTGGCGGGGCAGAAATGACAAACCAATGTTATCCTACATATATTTTTTTCAATGTTATCCTATTTCCCTCTTAAGATTAGTTGCCTCCTACTTTGAACCCCATCAAGTGTGGTGCAGTACTCTTGGAGTACTCTTGGTGGTGTGTGGCTTGAAGTGTCTCACAGTTGCAAATGCAACCGGGTGGTCCAGGAATAGTTTCACTCATGCGTGAGGCTTGCCTCGAGCATGTGGAGAGGGGCTGTGAGCAAGGCGGCAGTTGTTTCTGGACATTTATGGCTGCTGGGGCTGGGTCCCTTGGGGTGGGGGTGGGTCTCCCCCATCCCCTCTGGGGCGCCCTGAATGAAACAGCCTGGCATGGGGTCTGGCAGCATGGTTATGGTAAGTGTCACGTTAGGCTCTCTTCTGGGAGAGAAGGACATGCAACTCTTGGATATTACTTTTATACATTATATATATATATATATATATATATATATATATATATATATCCACAAACGAACCATGCATGTTTTTAAAATAGGTCACTTTCAGGGCTGGAGTGATAATACAGTGGGTAAGCCACTTGCCTTGCATGTAGCTGACTCATGTTCAATTCCTGCTATTCCATATGCTCCAGAGCGTGCTGGGAGTGATTCCTCAGTGCAGAGCCAGAACTAACCCCTGAGTACCTCCAGGTGTGACCCCCAAACCAAATCCAAAATCAGGCTAACTTCCATTCTATTAATATGTATAATAATAATAATAGCATTAATAGCAAAGAGTATTCTGGTAAAAAATATAATTTTTAACCCTTCTTGTACAGTTCTTTACAAATGTAGAAAAAAATGATTTATTATTTGGTTCCCTTTTGATTTTTAATATATATTTTTACTAAAACACCGTGACTTACAAGTTTGCTCATAATACAGTTGTTTCAAGTATACAGTGTTCCAACACCAATACCACCAGTGTGACCTTCCCTCTTTGCTTTTTGGGTCACACCCGGACATGCTCAAGGGTTCATTCTGGCTCCGCACTCTGCACGGAGTCACTCCTGGTGGTGCTTATGGGACCCTATGGGATGCCGGGATCAAACCAGGTTCGTCTGCATGCCAGGCAAACACTCTCCCCACAGGTCTCTCTCCTAGTTTGAGTTTCTCCTAGTTTGTGCTGAGGCATGCAGAGATTTAGAGATTCTCTGTTCTCACTTTCCCGTTTCCCGTTTCAGAGTAACCTGCTGATGAATAAATGTGTAGAGGAGAATTTGCTGTTTTTTTTTTATTCTTATTTGATTTTTGGGCCAAACTTGGCCCTACTTAGGGGTTACTCCTTCTTTCTTCTCAGGAATCAAACCTGGTGGGCCTTGGGGGACCCTATGGCATGCCAGGGATCCTCCAAATCCGGTCTGCCGCGCGCAAGGCAAAATGCCCTATCTGCTGTCGTATGGCTCCAGCCTGAGATTTTGTTTCTGTCCCTTCAGTACAGGCTTTTCTCCAGCGCACCTACACCGTGTCCTAATGGCCTCATGTCTTTCCTTCCCAGCTTCCCGTGTGGTCATGCAGCTTGAGCATGGTATCAAGAAGCAGTTCGTGCTGGAATACAGCTACCCTCTGTCGCCACTGCAGGCATTTGCCATTGCTCTGTCAAGGTTTGACAGAGGCTGATGGGCTCGTGAGGGGCAAGGCCACCCTGACTACGACTGCGATGGTGTGAGTGGAGTGACCAGGGGAGGTGAGGCGGGGCCAGGTCACTTCGTTCCTTTAACAAGTCACTTTCAACCTGGCCCGCCGAAGACAAATTAGGAACAAGTAGGTCTTGGGGGGCGGGAAGGGGTGAGATATGGCAGCTGGTGACAGGCAGCCCCCAAGCCGGCCATCCTTCCCCACTCCTGCAGGACTAGCAAATGTTCTGCCCCAGTGCTTGTGGCTGGTACAAGGCCATAGGGAATGGGAACTGCAGGGACAGATTCGGTGCAGCGGGGCCACCGAGGAGACAGAGGACAGGACTGCAGCTGCAGATGCCAGAGCAGGAACTGGAGAGGCTGAACTGACAGCATTGTAGACATCCAACCAGGAGGCTGGCAGGTGGCAGGCACCAGACAAACGACATACTAAAGCAGACGGGGCATCTGGCAGCAGGTCAAGTGACATCACAGCCACATGAAGGTGGATAGTGAAACCTGAAATCAGGAAAGGACCTGAATTGTTTGATGATTTTTCTAAATTGTTCATTTATTATTTTAAAATTTTTATGTGATTTGGATCTCTTCTTTTGATTGTTTTCCCTTGAATTGAATCAGTGAGACAGACCCTTACAAAACTGTGCATGATTAGGTTTCCATCAGACAGGCTTCCGGCGCCCATCCCTCCAGGACCTGGAGCGTTTCAGGGAACTGCACTCTGATCTCGCGCTGCTTCAGTGTCTTTAATTCTATCTGCAGTTCTTTCATGCAGTCCTCAGGAACCACATGCCAAGGGACAAATCCACTGTTTTGGGACCACGTCTTGGTGTCCGGAGTTGACCTTTCCTCAGGGACATTTGGATTCAGACCAGAGACACAGTGGACTTGTGCATAGTGAGCTGTGTCATCACTGCAGAGAAAAGCCAGGGCAGGACTTCCAAGGTAGCATTTTCCCCGCCCTCTTTGAACCGAGAAGTTGGGGAAGAAAAACTTGGACTTTGTCAGTTCTGTCCGACCTCAATTGGCCAACATGGAAGACAAAGAACCCCCAGATGAGCAGAGACATGGTCGCCTTTGCGAAACAGCCAGAATCCCCAACTATCCTCTGTATTCTCCTTCTCCTCTTCAGCCGGGTGCCGTGATCCCAGCCTCAGCCCCATCTCAGTTTTCGTTCCCACATCAGACAGCCCAGTGTCAAACCTTGAACGTGAGAATACCGCAAGGCTGAGCTCGCTAGATAGATGGAAAATTGAGTCATCGGGTCTGTCTTACCCCACAACTCAGAATGAATGCCCTCGGGAAAAGCCCACTTCAGTGGCCACTGCAGGATCCCGGGGGAAAATTCTCTGGTACAAGGATGACGATTGTGCTATTTTGTTCTGTGGTTTTTCAAAGTTTCGTTTTTGGGCTAATCACCGAGTGGTGCTCAAGGCTGACTTGGCTCTGCACTCAGGGATCACTCCTGGCTGGCTCAGGGTACCCTAAGGATTCTGGGGATGGATCCCAGGCCAGCTCTGTTCCAGACAATTGTCTTAGCAGCTCCTGATCTCGCTGCTGTTTCATGAAATCCTTGGGGTGGGGAAGAAGTGCACTGGATTCAGGATGTGACAAAGGGCCTTGTTCAAGGAAGGCAGTATTGACAACCAAGCTGTTGCCCCGAGGGATATATCTAGAAAATAGTTTAAAATGGCAGCAGCTCTAGGCCTCACCAACAAGAAGTTGAAGGAATGGGAAATGAGCTTTTAAAGATGTTTACTTCTTTTTTGAAATCTCCCTGACAAGAAGACTGGCTACTTTGGTTCTTTTCCAAAGCAGTGACGTTATTCCTGCATCCGTGCAAAGGTGGTCATTTGGGTCTCGGTTCTAACAGAAAAAGTGGTTGATGTGGGTTTTGCTGTTTCATAAATGTCTTAGATTTGTACCTTTCTGTTAACTAGGGAATACATAGTAACTTAGGGCTTTGGGTTTCAAAGACAACCTGAAATTTGCCTACATCTCTACAAAGGAAACGTTGATCTGGGTCTCTCCTAGGGAGGAGAGAGAATGGTTCATTTAGGTTTTGCCTTTTTTTGAGCAAGTGGTAAAGGTTCTTCTCTTAAGAAAAGAAATAAGTGTGAAACCTGTGCCAGAACAAAAAGAATTGGCATTTTTGGTTCTGCTCTGATATGAGAAAGTGTTAAATGTTCAGTGCTTCCCTTAGTCTCTGCCTAGAAGCTTCCATCTCTTCCAGGGGGTGATTTCAGATGCTGCCTAAGGCACTTCAAGTCCAGCCTTGGCTACTGCCCCCAAGGCCTGGGATCTAGCAGGCTTCAGGCGGCCTCGGGAAGGGGTGAGTCTGCAGCGCTGCCCAGAGGCTGCAGGTCTGGTGGCTGCTGGTCCCTGACGCATGACACCACCACCGGGCTCTGTATTCTCAGCCCTGGACTGGTGGGGGCTCCAGGTCCAGCAGAAGATTTTTTCCCCCTGGTGCCCCATTGAGTAGAGAGAAAATTTCAAGGGCCCAATATCTGTTTCCATCTCGGTTGTGGCTGCTTCGGATCCAGGGCAGTTTGTGACCCCACCTGAGAAACAGCTGCTGGGCTGAGTCGAGGAGCAGTTCCTGGGCCTCTGAGTGGGGATTTTCACAGCCTCCCACCTCCCAAGGGGTGGCCCCGGGCAGGGGATTCTCCCTGAGTTCCCTCTCCCTGGAGATGAGAGCTCCTGCTCAGTCCAGGTCCTGACAAGGAAGCGCAACAGGGGCTCTTGGGCGGACCAGAACTGCTTGACCTGACAGGTCTGTTCTCCACCCAGCAACCGAACAGTGACTTCAAGTTGCTCAAACAAGGAGCATAGCCGGTGTGGCCCCCCAATAAACAAGCAGAAAAAAATTGAGAGAAATGATAAGGATAAATTTTGCTGTGAGTACAGTAGAGCGGGTAGGGTGCTGGCCTCGATGTGGCTGATCAGGTTGCATCCCCAGCATCCCATAGGGTCTTCCGAGCCACCTGAGCACAGAGCCAGGAGTCCTGAGCACATCGGGGTATACACTCCACCTCCCCCCTCCAAGAAAACATAAATCCCAAAATACAACAAAACAACCTCCCTCCACAAATGTCTCAAACAGGTTCCAGGAAGGGGTGTTCCCTGCAAAGAAGTGGAAGTTCCCTGTGCACGGTGGGTCTTAGGACAGCTTTCAGATCACGCACTGCCTTGAGGACCTGCCTCAAGCTCTAATTGGGTTTCGTTCAGTGTCAGGCGTCACCTGGGGGCCTTTCCTCAAGGCCAGGACTTGGGTTCTAGAAGGGGGAAACTCCAGCTTCAAGGACTTCCAGCCTAGGGTGCTCCTAGCAGCTGCAGCCCCTCCCAGGAAACCAGTGGTCCTCTCACTTTGTCCCCATGACAAGCCCCAGGCTGCCCAGGAAGGGGCAACAGTGCTTAGGCCTGATCAGCAGTCACAGCCCAAGCCAGAGCAAAGGCTAGCATGGAGGGGCTTTCCCTTCCATGTGACCAACCCGGGTTTGATCACCAGCTGCTCACGGGACACCCTGAGCACCACCAGGAGTGATTCCTGAGTGCAGAGCCAGGAAGAACCCCTGAGCATCGCTGGGTGTGACCCAAAACAAAATAAATATATATACATATATATAAAGAAACTCAAATTCTAGTGTGAAACGTTCTCATTCCAAAGCAGTCACGTCTTTCTCAACCATTTTCCTCCTGAGTAGAAGGATCCATGAGAGACAAGGCCTCCCCTACTGGAAGATGCTCTTTCCTTCTGCTCCATCCAACCCTGACACTGGACTTACGCTCACTTTCGAGTAAGTTGAAAGGTCTCCTTTGAATTATCCTTCATCTACTGTGGCAAGCGATAACTCTATGTCTCTAGGTTGCCAATTGGGTCTGTGTTGTGCAATTCAATGGTTTTGTGTTGTTTTCCGCTTTTTGAGAAAAAATTCTTGAGTGGCCCCTAGTGACAGAATTCTTAGTCTTTGTTTAGGGCCGGGGCGATGGCTCTGTGGGCTGCAACATACATGCTCTGCCCACTGTAGCCACAGATTGGACAGGAGTGAAGATTTCAGGCACCAAAGTGTTCTCTCAACACGTAGCAGTGCTGCCAAATTTGCATAGGACCCCAAGAGCACCAAGTCAGAGAGTCTGTGCAAAGGGTTTTGGTCTTTCACTTGCACACACCTGACAGGATAGTGTTGGGGATTGGGGGCCAGAATCTGCTCTCCCCAACGATTTGCCCCACTGGACACACGGGTGCTCAGAGGGCATCCTTAGCGACCTAGGAGGGCACGTGTAGGCTTCCCCTGCATGTCCCTGGCTGTGGTGGGCACAGGTGAGGGTTGGGCAGCACCGTCTCTGCTTTGGTGGCCCTCGAGTGCTCAGATCACCGAGGGTGGGGCCAGGGATTCCTTTCCAACATGGCTCTGCCGAGGGCTTTGGTTTTCTGACCCTGGCCTTACTCTCATTTCCTTGGATGAGCTTGAAGGTCTTCTGTGACTTCTCCTTCATTCACTGGGGCAAGCACCAAAGTGCTCTATGTCTCTAGGTTCCCAATTGGGTTTCTTGTGCAACTCAATTCTTATTCTGTAATTCTTGTTGTGTAATTCAATGGAATTGTCCTTAGTTTTCTTCTGCTTTTTGAACAAAAAATTCTTGAGTGGTCCTGAGTGACAGAATTCTTAGTCTTTGTTTAGGGCCGGGGAGATGGCTCTGTGGGCTGTAACACACGTGCTCTGCACACTGGAGCCCCAGATTGGATTTCTGGCACATGGTCCAGGCCCCTGCACAAAGGAAAAGCAAAAAAAGTTGGATTTGTTTGAGGTGAAGTGAAATAGTGGTGGATGCTAAGATCAGGAATGCCAATATTGGTACAAACAAATTACCTTAACTATAATACAATTCTAAGGTCTACACACATACACACACACAAACACACATACACACACCACATACCTTTTACATTCAGCTCTTCTGTAGCCTTTGCTGAGCAACTCTGCTCCTACTTACTCTCTTTGACTCAACTGACTCAACTGACAACTGCTCTTCAGTCCCAGTTGAGCTTGGAATTATGAACACACGTGCTCGGCACTCGATGGCGCCCCAGATGGGGCAGGAGTAAAGACTTTAGGGCACCAGAGTGTTCTCTCAACCCAGAGTGCAGCTGCTAAACTGGCATGGGACCCCAGGACCCCAAGAGCACCGAGTCAGGGAGTCTCTGCAAAGGGGTCTTGATCTTTTCCTTGCACACAGCTGACAGGATAGTGTTGGGGTGGGGGGCTGGAACCTCCTTAACAGGCAGTTTTTTTCCAATGGACACCGGGTCCTCAGAGGGCATCTTTAGCAGCCCTGGGCAGGCACGGAGAAGCTTCTCTCGCGTATCCCTGGCTGTGGTGGGCACAGGTGAGGGTTGGGCAGCACCATCTCTGCTTAGGTGGCCCTCGAGTGCTCAGATCACTGAGGGTAGGGTGGGGGAATCCTTTCTGACAAGGCTCTGCCCAGGGCTTTGGGGTGCTTCAGTCACCCGCACCTGGACTGCAGAGTTGTGGGGTGCCCAGCCGGGGTTGGCTCAGTTCTGGCCACTCCAGAACCTAGAGCGTGGGTGAGATGGGGGTGCCGGGTCCTCCCCGCCATCCGCAGTGGGATGCAGCTGGACACTCAGACTTGACTGGCTCTGGCCCTGCTCTGCCACGCTCACCACATGCTGGTGTGTCTGAAAGCCACCAGCGAGGGCCCTGGGGTCCTCCTCTCGACGGGCAAGTGGCCGGGCCTGGGTGGGGCAGGAGTGGTGCCAGCTGGGCTAGAGCGGCTCCGGTGCATGCAGAATTTTGTTCCAAAATGCCTCTGTTCTGATTGTAGGGGTCCTTCCGTCAGTGTCTGGGACACCTTTGGGCCTTTGGACTATGGCCAGTTCCGCTCAGGTAGCCCCGCTGCACTCAGCATCCTGAGAGGGGTCCTTGGGAGGGTTCGGGGGGCCTTACTGAGCCAGTCCAGCAAACCACAGAGCATGGGGGAGGAGAGAGTTCGGACAAGGTTATGGCAAGGGGACTTGAGTGATAGCCATGTGGGGAGGGCGCTGGCCTTGCACACAGCCAACCTGAGTTCAATATCCGGCATCCCAAAGGGTTCTCTGAGAGCCACCAGGTGTGATTCCTGAGTGTAGGGCCAGGAGTCAGCCCTGAGCATCGTTATTTGTGGCAGTAACTGCCCAACAATATATAATTAATTAACAAAATACATAATAGGTGATGGCTCGGACCTTACTGGCACATATGGAGGCACATGTGTGTACGTGTGGGTCCAGCGCTGTGCTCACAGAGCACTTGGGCGGAAACTGTTTCCGAATGTGTCTCTGGCGAAGGAGTTGGGGTCCTTCCCTCATGCGCACCCAGATTGCACATGAGTGGGCTGCGGAGCTGGGCACAGCTCAGGCCAGAACACTCAGCTCAGACCAGCACAGAGTGCAGTGGAAATACGGTCTTAGGTTCCAGCAGAGGCGTTGGGGTCCCTCTTGCTGGCACCTGGGTGGGATCCATTTGGGGCTGGAGGGGTCTGCTCTGTCCCAGCACCACCTGTGCACGAAAGGTTCCTTTTACAGCTTTTTTTCTTATCATCTTAATTCCTTTGAGCCATATCTGGCGATGCTCGGGGCTGGCTGTTCACTCAGGGATCACTCCTGGTGGGCTCTGGGGACCACCTAGCATGCCATAGCTCATGTGGGCTAGCCACGTGCAATGAGCGAACCATTTGTCTCCAGCCCTGTGTTTTTGTTTTATTGTCAAAGGGGGGGGCAGTTGAAGGGCCAGAGAGATTGCACGGTGGGTAGGACGTTTACCTGGCACGTGACCAACTGCACTGCAGTTCCTGGCATCCCATTTTTCTTGAGCCAGAGTCGTGACTGACTGAAGAGCCAGGAGTCAGGCTTGAGCATCGCCTGGTGTGGCCCCCAAACAAACACGAAATGGCTCTGGCGAGGGTGTGGGTGCTTCCTTCACGGCACCTGGGTTGGCGTCAGCTCTGCCAGTTCCACTCACGGGGAGAGAGATACATCTCACTGTGGGTCCCACGAGGGTGTTGGGTTCTTGCACATGATGCATGGGACAGGAGAGAGGTGGGCCGAGACTGGCCCCCTGTGGTGTGTTCAGCGAAACCGGGGCAGTGTGGAGAAGAACGTTTCATAAACAGCCTGGGGGAAGGGGTGGTGAAGGACACAGGGGCCCGTCACTCAAGCGCTCTAGGAAGGCTTTGGGGTGGGAGGTCAGTCTGGTTCAGGCTTCATGCTGCCACCTGTGGTCGCTCACAGGGCACTGGGAATTTGTGACCTTGAAAATGATGATGTCGTTGGGGTCCTTCACACGCACAGATCCTTCACGGGATCCAGATGGGGCTCGGGTCAGCTCACTCTGTCACCCAAGGGTGCAGAGGGCCGGGTCAAGGTGTTCAGAAATTGCTCAGCAGGGGGTTTTTCTCCTCGTGTGCTTTCGGGGAGGGGTACAGGTGGGTTATCCTGCTCTGCTGGTTCCGCTCAGGCAACCCGGCAGCCAGAGTGTGGGGGGGAACAGGTGTCAGTGTAAGAGGTGCCAGGTGAGGTACAGGGGTCCTCCTCCTGCAGGCAGGACTCTGTCTGGGTGGGATGGAGTTAGGGGGTATGGGTGGGACCGGCTCGGCTCTTGTGGTTTCTGCACACACACTAGGGGCTGTTCGGTTTTGTTTGTTTTTGTTTGGGGGCCACACTTGCTTTGTGCTCAGGGATCACTCCTGACAGTGCTCAGGAGTGCTGGGGATTGAACCCAGCTGGAAGGCAAGTAAGTGCCTGTTCACTTTAGTATCTGCTGTCATATTCTTTTTCTTTTTTCTTTTTTTGGATCACTATTGAGGGTTGCGGACTGCTCTCACCTGGATGGGGTGCAGTTTCAGGGGTGAGGCTAGGGCTGCTCGGCTGTGTCTGTCCAGGGAAACTCAGAGCGATTGGGAAGGGCTCCACCGATGACCTTCACTTGCAAAAGCCTGGAGGAGCCGCATATCGGGTGGGGGACGGGCATGCTTGGCTCCACCCAGGAGCCTCTGGCATATAGTTGAGGCAGAACAGGGCGCTCTGAAATATCGTCAGTGAGACTTTCGGGGGATTTTCCCGATATGCCTCTGGAGCACACACAGGGCCCCAGGGAGAAAAATGCATCCTGGGGTGGCTCTGGATGAAAGCTGTGGGACCCTTTACCAAGCACACCGAAGTGAGTGCAGGGAGATCCTGGCTGTGCATTTACGTGGGGTAAGGAGGGAGGGACATAGAGGGGCAGGATCCCAGAACTCCTGCTAGAGCCATTCTGAATAATTTGAGTAAGTTCTTGAATAAATTTGTAAATCATAAAAAATTAATAATTGTTGCAACATATGTTGCAGTAAGGTTTGGTTAGACAGTCTGAGGCATTTAAGATATGCATGCGAAAGAAATGTGTTTTCTGAGAGGATCACATAACTGTCTCCAGAGTTTTTTGGACTGTGGCGTGCCTGAGAGTGGAGAGCAGCCTGTTCAGCCCCCTTTTCTCAACTAGCAGATGTTTTAACCAATGATATTCAGTCACATAGGAAGAATATGCAAATTAACTTAGTCAAAGGAAACAGTATCAAAGTCAGTTACATAGCCGAAGTATAGTCCTTAAAGTAACAGTAGCAGAAAAACAATGTTTACATCTAAGCCTAGCAAGGCCTGAGATTATGGGATGTTGTACACCAACAAATAATAATATAGACTCGTCTGCCTCTTCCTACTCCCCACCCCCCTCAGCCCTTGGTTTCTCCTTTTAAAAACAAGTTCAGAAAAAAATTATCTTTTGTCTTTTGGTCTACAACTGTATGAGTATATATTCTCCTTACTGCAACACTGGCATTTGGAAGGATAGAAGGGGCTTCTGCTAAGGACAGTCCCACTGGGTGTGGCTCTCAGCTCCTTAAGACAGCTCAAAGCATTGTGTGGGGACCCCAGAGGGTGGCAGTCACATCCTGGGATGTTAGGGGACAGGAGGGCAGGTCAGGGAGCACAGAGGTCAATCCAAAGGGCACAAGCAGCAGACTCAGTCAAGGCCTTACCCACTGAGGCAGATAGTGGGGGCACCCGCCCCATCCTAAGTGGGAGGAAACGTCAAGCGTTATCCCAAGGGTATGGGTAAAGGGAGGGTGACTTTCCCTGTACCCCAATCTCACCAGGTGAGGCTATCAAGGACCCCCACAATGCTCGCAGACTCTTATTTCCTCAGTCATTTCGGTTTTGAGTGGATAAAGAATAGGGTTTGATTGATGTTTGTTTTGGGGCCACACCATTGGTGCTCTGAGGTAACTCCTGGCTCCTAGCTCAAGGATTACTCCCGGGGTGCTCGAGTGGATCCAACTCAGGCTGACTGTGTGCCAGGCAAATGCCTTACCCGCTGTACTGTCACTCTGGCCCCAGGGACTAACTTTGGGGGCGCATATGTCAGAGTTGAGAGATCTGTGCTCCCCAACAAGCCCCAGGACACCCGGGCTCCCGGCTCATTAGAGTCCAGAGACACTTGCTCCAGCCCCCTGAGGGGTCCTGGCTCCTGCACTTGGCCAAGTTCCCCCACAAGCTGATTTCCGATCTCCCAGTGTTCTACCCGTCATCAGTTACTTTACTTACCTCAGTTCCCCTCCTTCTGCCTGTCGCCCCGAGTCCTGCAACTCCAGAGGGCATCTGACCTGCTCGCTGTCAGGTCAACTGACTCAGCTGCTGTAAATAGGGTCAACTTCATGGTCCCACCCTAGTCAGGGAATGCGGGGCCCCAAAGAACTCAGCGCCCCCTTTGTCAGCAGGAATTCCATTCCGAAGATGGAACTTTGCTCTTGATCCTGAAAGGAATTGTGGGTAGCAGCTGCCTGTGGATTGTATGTGTATAGGTGAGGAAGGTTGGAGCCACCAGGACAACTTATTGCTTTAACAGGTTGTTTTTATTCTTGCTTGCTGTGATATTATCCTATCACAGCAGTTCATGGTGACCTAGGGCAGGGGGGGGAGGGGACAAAGTAGCAAGTACAGGAACACCCCCTGCTCTCCCGAGCTGGGCAACACTCTCTTTGCCCCTTACCCCAGTGACAGAGAGAGCAGGGTAGCAAAGGTCCGAGCCCACGTGTACGTGACTGTGAATAGAGATGATGGGAAGCTCAGGGGCCAGGGAGCTTGTGGGGGACAGTCCCAGACAGGCCCAGCGAGAGAAGCAGCAGGGCCCAATAGGGGGGACACGGGACAGATTTCAGACCAGGACAAAGAAAGGTACAGAGACAAGACCAGGCCATCGTGCACTGGAGACAGCAGACGGCGAGGGACCGGACCAGGCCATCGTACTCAGGACCGGCCATCGAGGGACAGGACAAGTGATGTCGTACACGGGCAGAAGGAGATGTTTGAACTTTGGGGCGGGCAATGGACAGTTTCCTTTCCCTTGGCTGACTTACATGTATAATAAATTTACCTCTTAAGCATTTGAATTTTGTGTGGAAGTGGTTCATTCATCTGTCAAAACCCTACAGATTCAGGAATGAATCTATCACCTAAAACAAAACCAAAGAAAAGTTTATCCAATTAAGAGTGCCTCTGCTTTTACCAAGTGGCTGCAGATTAGAAAGTGCTGGAAGGTCAGACCTCCAGCAACCCAGAACCAGCAGGAAGCCGGAAGCAAAATAGATATTCGGCCACTTTTAGGGGTTTGCTTTGGATTTGGAGACCACATCACGTGGTGCTCAGGGCTATGAGGGACACTTGAATGCCTTCCCACCACCTCTGCCACCAGAGCACACACAGTCAAAGCCTGGGACTGGGGAGGCAGCTCAGGAGGCGGGCGCAGGCCTTGCCCCTGCAATGACCGAGTTTGGGTCCAGGGCACTGCCTCGTCCCCACACACGGGTGTGGCCCTGGCGGCCCTCAGCACCTCAAGGCCCGAGCAACCAACTCTCACCAGGAGGGGCCCCCAAGCCCCTGAGCACTGCCTAGGAGGTTGACCCTCCCCCCACCTGACAAAATACCGGATGCTGGTGGGAGGCGCCCAGAGCCTGTGCTCACTGACCCCCTGTGTCCCTCAGGTGAAACGGGCCTCACGGTCCAGGGAGAAGCCAGGAAGCTGGTGCAGCTCCTTCCAACCATGGAAGAAGGTCAGTCACGGCGTTGGGATGCAGGTGGGCCAGAAGGACCCGCAGGCCCCTCAGGGACAAGGTGCAGCCTGACTGAGGACAGAGGTCTGAGCAATGATTGGGGTCAGTGACTGGGCACAGGGACAAGTGTGACAGCAGCAGAAACAGAGTCTGCAGGAGCTCAGAGTTGAGAGAGGCTCAGATGGACTATTTATTTATTTATTTATTTATTGCTTTTTGGGTCACACCCAGTGATGCACAGGGGTCACTCCTGGCTCATGCACTCAGCTCAGCTGGATTTTTTAAAAGTGTTTGTGTATTTGTGTGTATGTGTGTGTGTGTGTGTGTGTGTGTGTGAAGGAAGATCATTTTCTTATTCTTTTTGGTCTACACTTGCGGTGCTCAGGGCTGATTTCTGGCTCTGCATCCTGGAATTATTATTCCTGGCTCTGCTCAGGGGAACCTTATGGGATGCCGGGAATTGAACCCCGGTCTGCTGTGTGCAAGACTGTGTGCCCTCCCCCCTGTGCCATCATCCAGGCCCCCTGACTCCCTACCTGTCCCCCCAAAACTCTGGTGCTTCCAGACCTCCTTGTTGACCACTGGATTCCCTCCTGTTCAATGGAGACTGCTCGTTGGCTTCCCCTGACATTTGAGGGAGCAGGGCAGGTGGGGGATCCCCAAGTGTGGGAACCAAAGTCGGACTCCAGAAGGAAATGGGGCGCATGGCAGAGCTGTGTGGGCCCCCACTGCCTCAGCCTGACTCCGGATGCTGCCCCACCCCTGTCTCTGACCTGCTCCCTGATCACTGGGCCAGATCAGGAGGTGTGGACCGGGTGGGGTGGAGTGGGGGTTGGGGGTGACCCTGGATTCCTGTGGTGCTGCCTTCATTCTCGAGGCATCCGTGGGCCAAGAGGAGGCCACGTCTGGTGGATTTGACTCACTTACACCCGCCCAGAGCTGGAGGGGATGAGAGAGTCCAGCATCTTCGGGCCCTGCCTGTGCCCTGCTGGGCCTCGGGTCAGAGAATAAACTGGTGAACTGTGTCTGGGCATCCGGGCTGCCTGGGGCTCCCCCACTCACTCTCTGCGTGGAGGGACACCCAGTGAGCAGTGCTCCAGAGCCAGCTGCCCGGGGGCGAACAGGGTGACACAGGAGAGGCTGTGCCTTGCTGCAGGACCATCCCTCCAAACCAACCCAGTTCACAAGGTCTCCAACCCTTCAGCCCCACACCCCAGCACCCCAAAGTCTGAGGGTGCCATCTTCCTTCCTGAGACAGTTTTGGGGTTCCTGGACACATAAGAAGTCCCATGTCTCTTGTTCTCTGAAAAGAGGGTGGAAGAGCCAGATTTAACTCCGGCATCTCCAGATGTCTGGGGTGAAGCTACCTGCCATCAGAAGAACAGGAGGTGGGTTAAGAAGAATTTTAATTAACACAGGAATAATGAGCCTAAGATTGGGCAATATCCTTTTCTGGAAATTCCAAATACATCAATTCAGTCTAGGATATATTTTTTTGCTTTTTGTTCACACCCAGCGATGCTCAGGAGGTACTCCAGGCTCTGCACTCAGGAATGACTCCTAGTGATGTGAAGGGGACCCTATGGGATGCCAGGGATTGGACCTGGGTCAGCTGCACGCAAGTTATATGCCATATGCACTGTACTATAGCTCTGACACTGAGGATTTTTGGGGGCAAGGGCCTTTAGTGTGGATCCGCAGGGTTCTGGGGAACCACTGAGTACCTGGGATTGAACCTGGTTGGCCATGACCAGGCCAAGATGATTTTGTTGTTGTTCTCTTCACTTTGAACAAGAAGAGTTCTGAACCCACTTTACTCTGTCAGACTCAGCCCTTTGGAAAGGTTTCCAGCTATAGTCAACCCCACACACCACCACCCCACGTTCTGAGGGTGCCCCAACGCTCCTCTACAAGGAAGAGGAGGCATGGACACAGCCAGATACAGCTCAGAACACCCTAAGTTGGGGTGAGGGAATCCGCCATTAAGGCTCTGATGCTCTTTTGTTTTTATTTGGTTTATTCATGGTTTGGAGGCCACAAACCCAGCAACACTCAGGGCTTCTCCTGGCTCTGACTCAGGAGTCACTCCTGCCTGATGGTGGGGCTGTGCGGAGAGCCACAGAAAGTACCAGGGACGTGTGACTGCAGGCAAGATCCCTAACCGCTCTGCTCCCTCTGCAGCAGCCCACGGGGCTTGCTTGACCCCATACTTAACATTGAAGCCAAGCAAAGGCTGGAAATCTTAAGCGTGGGAAAGTCGGTTCGCGGCAGTTCCACCGAATAACCACGAGATGGCGATGTGGAGCGTTCCCGCTGCTCCCCAGGGACGTTTCTCTAAAAACTTTCTTCCTTAGGTTTGCTTCAGTGTTAGCTGTGGGGTCATTAAGGATCAAGCACGCAGCTTCAGCCGGCTCAGCGGTAGCTGAGGGGTTAGAACCCTTGCCTTTGCCTGCAACAGGACCGTCATCCGTCCTTTGGCTCTCCATATTATGCTCCAGTCGTGTGTAGTGGGATTCCTGCGTGCAGACACAGGAGTGTCCCCTGAGCATCTCTGAGTGTGGCCCCAACCACAAACAAACCAAAGACCAAGAAAATAGAAACAAAGCAGCCTCAGGCCCTTGATGAGAATTCCCTCACCTGACTTTGGGGATTCTGAGTTGGATCTTTTTCTATATCCCCCTCCACCTTTTAGAAAACAGTTTGGGGCACCCTCAGAATGTGGGTTGATGGGGTGTGGGTTGCCCATAGCAGGAAACATTTGTAAATGGCTTGGTCGCAGACATACAAAAGTGAGTTCAGAAGTTTTCTTGCTCAGAGCGAAGAGAACAAAAAAGAAAGAAAATAACTGCCTTGCTCGATTCAGAGCGGGATCCAACCCCTGCACCCTTCGTTGTCCAGAGAGCAAGTGCTGGAGCAACCCACACAAACCCCCGAAGAGATTCAGCTATGTGCCCCACAAAAATCTGAAGGCAGGAATCGAACCCTGGCCACCAGCGTGAATGATAAGCACCTACACTGCTCTCCAACTGCTGAACCTGTGGAAGCGGCTTGCTTGATCCTTAATGACCCTGTACTTAACATTGAAGCAAAACCAAGGGTGGAAAATTCTTTGAGGAACGGATCTGGGGAGGGATGGAAACGCCCACAGCGCCATCTCGTGGCGATTTAATTGAACTGCCGAGGCTTGACTTCCCACGCTTAAGCTTTCCAGCCCTTTGCTTCAATGTTCAGTATGGGGTCATTAAGGACCAAGCTACCCGCTTGGGCCTGTGCAGTGGGAGCAGAGTGGTTAGTGCTCTTGCCTTGCAGTCACAGGACTATGGTTCTTTCTTTGGCTCTCTATAACTCCCATTGTCATGCCAGAGGGATTTCTGAGTGCAGAGCCAGGAGAACCCCTGAGCTTTGCTGGGTTTGTGGCCCCCAAACCATGAACAAACCAAAGGAAACCAAAACAGCCTCAGTACTTCATGACAGATCCCTCACCCCAACTTGGGGGGTTCTGAGCTGTATCTGGCTATGTCAGTGCCCCCCTCTTCCTTGTAGAAAAGTTTGGGGGCACCCCCAGAACCTGGGGTGATGGCATGTGGGATTGACTGTAACAGGAAACCACCCCAAAGCCTGGGTCACAGACAGAGAAAAGTGGGGTCAGAAATTTTCTTGCTCATAGCAAAGAGAACAGCCACAACAGCAACACCAAAATAGCCTTATTTTGTTCATGGCTGATGAGGCTCCATCCCAAGTACTCATAAGGGTCCCCTGAAACCCATGGGCCATACCAAACCCCTAAATAAGAAAATATCCTTGGCAGAGTGGTGTATTTGGAATTTACAGGGTTGGAGATTGCCCGGTCTTAGGCTCATTATTACTGTTTGAATCAAAATTCTTTTCAACCCACTCCTGATTTCGCTGATGCTAGGTACTTTCACCCCAACTTT
This sequence comes from Sorex araneus, assembly GCF_027595985.1. Classification (NCBI taxonomy): domain Eukaryota; kingdom Metazoa; phylum Chordata; class Mammalia; order Eulipotyphla; family Soricidae; genus Sorex; species Sorex araneus. The sequence continues at coordinate 245,242,578 of NC_073303.1, forward strand.
TGGAGATGCCGGAGTTGAGTCTGGCCTCTACCACCCTCTTCACAGAAAACAGAGGACTTGGGACTTCTCAGATGTATAGAAACCCCAAAACTCTCTCCGGAAGGAAGATGAAAGCCTCAGAAAAGCGGAGTGTGGGGTTGTGAGGATGACAGGGCTGGAGACCTGTAAGAATGGGCCGGTGTGGAGAGCTCGCACTGCGGGAAGGCACAACTGTCTTCTGTGCTCACCCCCGGTTTCATCTGAAGCACCAAGTAATTCCCCTGAGCCCCTGGAGAAACTGTTGGGGCCACCCACAACGCACCCCTCAAATAAAGAAGCCACAGCTACTGGCTTGGCTAGTCAGCACAGTGGACTAAAGAGAGGGACAAGGACGTGGTGCCACTGTGCAGAATTTCTTTCTTGTTTTCTTATGTAGAAATTCTGAGGTCCTTGTAGGGATAATGGGTTGTGGAGGGAGGTCAGGACCAGGGGTGGACATTTCTTAGAGAAGTGTCCCAGGGAGGCGTAGAAACGCCCCACGGCGCCCTCTCGCGGTGCATGGGCGGAAGAGCCGTGGCCCGACTCTCCTGCCTAAAGATTTCCAGCCCTGGGGTTTGCTTCCATGGTAACCTGCTGGTCACTAGGATCAAGCCCGCCGCCTCAGGCCATGCAGCGGCAGCCGAGCATCGAGGGCGCTTGCCTCGCGTGGGGCGACCCGGGTGTCGGGATTGCACCCAGCAGCGTGGCACGTGCTTTTCCCGCAGTAGAATCTCTCCTTCTAAGCCCCCTTTCGCGAACGGTTCCTTTCCCTAGTGTCCCCACACCTTCGCGGTTTTCGGTGGAGGAAGGTGGTGGGAGCCAGACTCAGCTCGGCATCCCCCAGTTTGGCGTGAAGGAATCCTCCGTGAAAGGCTTTTGTTTGTGTCTCGGCGACACATCAGGCGATATACGGGTGTTACCCCTGTCCCTGCACTCAGAAATCACTACTTAACAGTCCTTGGGGAACGTATGGGGTGCAGGGATAGAACCAGGATCACCCCATAGAAGGGAACTGCCCTCCTGGCTCAGTTTTCGATCATGGCCCTAGGCTGTACGCTTGACTCTTAGTCACCTTACACTTAACATTGAAGCGAAGAAACGGGCCGGAAATTTTAAGCTTGGAATATTGGGCGGCGGCAGTACCGCCAAAACGCCATGAGATGGCGCTGTGGGGAGTTTCCGTCCCTTCCCAGGCCCTTTTCTCTACGAATTTTCCACTCAGAAACTTTGGGTTGCCCATAATAATTTGGGTTTGAATTGTTTGGGTTGCCAATAACAGGAAACATTCAAAGGGCTGGATCACAGACATCGCAAAGGGGGTTCAGAACTTTTCTTGCTCAGAGCGAAGAGAACAAAAAATTTAAGGAAATAACCTTGCCTTGCTCGTTCCAGGCCAGGTTCAATCCTCTGCACCCCTCGAGGTCCAGAGACAAAGCTGGAACAACCCACTCGACACCCTGAGGAGATTCAGCTATGTACCCCACAAAGATCTGAAGGCTGGAATCGAACCCAGGCTACTCAAGTGAAAGACAAGCACCCACAGGCTCTCCTGCCGCTGCACCTGTGGAAGCGGCTTGCTTGATCCTTAATGACCCCATACTTAACACTGAAGCAAAGCCAAGCAAAGCCAAGGGTGGAAAATTCTTAGAGAAATGGGCCTGGGGAGGGACGGAAAAGCTCACGTCGCCATCTCGTGGCAATTCTCAGGAACTACAGTGCCCAACTTTTCCCATGCTTAAGACTTCCAGCCCTTTTCTTGGCTTCAATGTTAGGTATAGGGTCATTAAGGATCAAGCAAACGGTTCGGGCAGCTGCAATTGGAGCAGAGCGATTAGTGCTCTTGGTTTGCTGTCATAGGCCCCTGGTTCTTTCTTTGGCTCTCCATACAGCCCCACCATCATGCCGGAGTGATTCCTGAGTACAGAGTCAGGAGAACCTCTGAGCGTTGCCTGGTTTGTGGCCCCCAAATCATGAACAAACAAACAAACAAAAAACAAAAACAGCTTCAGTGCATTGATGGCAGATTCTCTCATCCGAAATTGGTGGGTTCTGAGCTGTATCTTGCTGTATCCCTGTATCTTCTTTGTAGAAGAGGGTTGGGGCACCCTCAGAACGAGGGGTGATGGCGCGTGGGGTTGACTGTAACTGGAAACCTTTCCAAAGAGCTGCGTCACAGACACAGCAAAGTGGGTTCAGAACTTTTCTTGTTCAACGTGAACAGAACAACAAAAAATAATCTCATCCTGCTCGTGGCCGACCAGGTTCAAAACCCCAGAACCCTGCAGGCCCACACCAAGCCCCCCCACCCCAATAATCCTTGGAGCCAGAGCTATAGTACAGTGGGCAGGGCGTTTGCCTTCCTCACAGCTGAGCTGGGTCCAATCCCTGGCATCCCATAGGGTCCCCCACGCACCACCAGGAGTCATTCCTGAGTGCAGAGCCTGGAGTAACCCCTGAGGATCCCTGGGTGTGACCCAAAAGAAAAAATAAATCCTAGGCAGAATTGATGTCTTTAGATTTTTCATTTTCCAGGAAAGGATATTGCCCTGTGTTAGGCTCATTATTCCTGTGTTAATGAAAATTCTTCTTAACCCACCCCCAGTTCCTCTGACGGCTGGTACCTTCACCCCAGACATCTGGAGATGCCAGAGTAGAATCTGACCTTTGCCACCCGCCTCCACGGAGAACAGAAGACATGGGACTTCTCATGTGTCCAGGAACCCCAAAACTCTCTGAGGAAGGAAGATGGCCCCCTCAGCAATGTGGGGTGCTGGGGTGTGGGGCTGAGGGGTTGGAGACCTTGTGAACTGGGTTGGTTTGGAGGGATGGTCCTGCAGCAAGGCACAGCCTCTCCTGTGTCACCCTGTTCGCTCCCGGGCAGCTGGCTCTGGAGCACTGCTCACCGGGTGTCCCTCCACGCAAAGAGTGATTGGGGTGAGTTCCAGGCAGCACGGACCCCCAACACAGTTCACCAGTTTATTCTCTGACCCCAGGACCAGCAGGGCAAGGGCAGGGCCGGAAGATGCTGAACTGTCTCATCCCCTCCAGCCCTTGATGGGTGTAAGTGAGTTGAATCCACCAGAGGCACCTCCTCTTGGCCTACCATTGCCTCCAGAATGAAGGCAGCACCACTGGGATCCGGGGTCACCCCCACTCCACCCCACCTGGGCCACACCTCCTGTGGCCCGGTGATTCGGTGGAAGAGGTCGGGCAGTGGTGGGGTAGCGTCAGGAGTTGGGTTGAGGTGGGGGGCACAGAGCTCTGCAGGAGCGCCAGTTCCTTCTGGAGTCTGACTCTGGTTCCTACACTCAGGGACCCCCCCACCCACCCTGCTCCCCCAAATGTCAGGGGAAGCTGTCCAGCGGTCTCGGGCTGAACAGCAGGGAATCCAGTGGTCAACAAGGAAGTTCGAAGCACCAGAGTTTTGGGGGCACAGGGCGGGAGGCAGGTTTGGGGGGCCTGTATCAGCTCTGAGCTGGATGTCCTTCGTATGGGGTGCAGGGGTGCTAAACTTCCAGCTAAACTTCCGCCCCCCCCTCCCCCCCCCCCCCCCCCCCCGCCAAGATAGGAGGGAGAGAGGTTTGGGTTTCCCCCGGGGACTGAGAAAAAAGGAAGGAGATTCCTCTTGTCTGACCGTGAGACAGTTGCAGGCGATGATAAATAGGGCGGCCCCAGGCCTCAGCATCATTAGTGCCCCCATGGGGGCGTCCCGTCGTCCCCCCCCTCCCGCCACCCCCAGACTCTGAGCCGCTGAAGCAGACGGGCCCCAGCTAGAGGCCAAACTTCTGGCCGGACTGTCTGAAGCGAGTGGCCCCCCGTGGAGCAGCAGCAGGACCGTCCCTGGCGGCGCAGAGTTCCAGCAGGGTCTGGCCTGGCCCTTCGGGAACTGCGGGGTGCGGGCGGGGCGGGGCAGGGGCGCGGTGCACGGGCGTGGGGACCCCCCTGCGTGCTCCCGCCTTTTGCTCCGCGGAAACGGCAGCCGTCCTGGGGGCCCACAGCCATCTGGTTGGGGCCCACTCCTGGCCCGGGGCCCCCCGAAAGCGCAGCACGCAGCCCTGGCCCCCACGGCCGGGTCAGCCTGGCCGAGTTCGGGCACACGCTGGTGAAGGTCAGCCGGGCCCGGCGCTCAGCAGGGACAGGAAGGTCAGCTGCTCGCCTCACCGGGCTCTGTCCGCGTCCACGTAGGAGAACTGCGGGTGCCCGGGCAGGAGTCGGGGACCAGCGGGCCAAAGGGGCAGGCAGGCCAGCTCCGGCTCTTCCTCCTGTTTGTACTTGGTTTGGGTTTTGCACACCGGGCGGTGCTCAGGGATCACTCCTGGCCGGGCTCAGGGACCTTATGGGGTGCCCGGGATCGAACCCCGGTCGACGCGTGCAAGGCCAGCGCGTCCCCGCTGGACATCGCTGTGGCCCCACTGAGCCTCTCTCCCTTGGAGGCGCCTGTGCTCTCTCCCCAGCGCGTGCTTCCCTCGGAACCTTCCTGAGTCAGTTTCTATCAAAACTATCTTGTCGGGCCCGCGGGATGGTACAGGGAGGCGGGCTGACAGCCCGGGCATCCCGCAGTGTTCCCCTGAGCACTGACAGGAGGAATTACAGGACGCAGAGCCAGCAGTCAGCCCTGAGCATCGCTTGGTGTAGCCCAGAAAGGAAAAGAAAAAAGAAAACTATGTTGCTTCACACAGACACACACACAAACACACACACAACACACACACAAACACACACACACATACACCACACACAGTTTGATGAGCATGAAAAGTGTAACTCAGACTCTAGGATATAGGAATATTTGAATAACTTTTTCTTTGCTTTTGGGGTCACAGCTGGCAGTGCTCAGGGGTTACTCCTGCCTTTGCACTCAGGAATTACTCCTGGCAGTGCGCAGGGGACCATATGGGATGCGGGAGGTCGAACTCGGTTGGCCACATGCAAGGCAAATGCCCTGCCCACTGTACTATAGCTCCAGCCCCCATTTGTATGACTCTAATCTTCATTTTGATCAGGTTTATGATTTTTTTGCTATTTGGGTCGCACCCCATGATGGTCAGAGTTTCCCTAGCTCTACCTCAGGAATTACTCCTGGCGGTACTTGGGGACCTAGATATGGTGCTGGGGATTAAACTCTTGTCACCTGGTGCAAGGCAAGGGCATCATTGTTTGTTGGGTTCCTGCGGGCACTGTTTCTGAGTCACCTGGATGGTGCCACCCTGTTGACTAAAGATCCTGGGAATCTCCTGGAGGTGACAAGGCTTGGGAGACACCACTCCAGAGATGGCACAGGACAGTCCCAGAAGGGTCGCTGTCCCCCCATAATTTTTAATCGCTGTGTGTAATCATTGCCCCTCTATTACCAGCAGTTCTGCTTGGCTATGGGTCTATTTTTCTCCCCTGCTGGAGATGATGTTATTTGAGTTACTTGCCACCCTTTGCTGTGCACCCATGGCTCATCACTCCCCATCACGCACAATTCTCCATGAGTGTTAAACTCTGCTGTGTTCAACTCCTCCTCTGTGCTTCCCTCGCATTGTTCCCATTCTATCCCTGTTCCCCGCTCTTTAGGAGTTCCTCTTTCCCTACATTAGCGGCGTTTAATTTTCAATAAAGTTTTTGTCTGAGAACAGTCTTCAATTTGTTTTTCTGTCCATCACCTGAGAATGCCTGTCAGTCCTGAACGCACCAGGGCACATGAACATCAGAGGTTGGGGGGAGTTGGGGATTGCTCCAGCCCGCAGACTTATATTGTTTTTAATGTTCTTTTTATTGCATAATCCAATTGTAGTAAATGACACCAAATTATAATATGTTGTCCTTCAGTGTTACTTAGAACATCCAATAACTTTTCTTATATAATTTCATGTCTCATTTTATTAGAGAAACAGTGCACTTAGGGGTTACAACATGGAGTGACATCACAATTCATTACTTTTCCCTGAGACCTGTCAAAAGATGAGTGACCAGGGCCAGAGCGAGTGTGAAGTGGGTGTGACCCCAAAGGCAAAAAAAAAAGTGTTCTTTTCCACAACGTTTGCCTTTGTTCATCCTTTTCACGATGAGTGGTACATCTTATGGCTGTTTCAAAGGTTACATAGGATAATTACCACAACTTTAAACTACTTCGGGATATGATTGCCTTGGAGCAATCATTGAAAAATGATTTTGTCTTTTTAGAGCAATACCTGGAGATGTTCAGGGGTTACTCCTAATTCTGGTGGTGCTCAAGACCTTATGGGATCTTGGGGAATTGAACCTGGGTCAGCCGTGTACAAGGCAAGCCCCCTACCCCTTTATACTACTGCTTTGGCCCACCTTGGAGTCCATTTTTGTTAGGCAGTTTGTCTGTCTGCTGTTTAGGCATTTTTTGATGTGGAACCGCTTGCTAGTACATTCCCTAAATACATATCCACACAGTCACCACCAAAAAAAGAAATGTTCTTTCTTAATCTGCTTTTGTTTGGGGGCCATGCTTGGCGATGCTGAAGGCTTATTTGTGGCTCTGCATTCATAAATCCCTGTGGCAGTGCTCATCCTACGGGTTGTTGCAGGTTGACTTCTGTCTGGCGGCTTGCAAGGCAAGCTGCTCCCCGCTGTCCTGTCATTTGACCCCAGAGGTGCTAGTTTATATGGACTCCCCAAGAGCCCCTGAGTAACAGTTTTCCTAGTTATCTGGATCCTATTAAGACCCCCATAGAGCTGAACAGAACACCATTCTTTGGGCTTTGAAGTGAGCAGTAAAGGATTCCTTCAGGATGTCAAAACATTCTACTTGTATTAGCTTATTTGGGGGCCACACCCAGTGATGCTCAGGGGTTACTCCTGGCTACTGCAATCAGAAATTACTCCTGGTGGTGCACAGGGAACCCTATGGGATGCCAGGGATTGAACCTGGGTCAGCTGCACACAAGACAAGCGCCCTCCCTGTTGGACTAACGCTCTGATCCCAATGACGGGCTAATGTTGAATCAAATATCAGCCACAATCACTCATCCTGCTCTCCGCCCACATCTAATGCACCCCTGCCCCCTTCCCATATGTTTGTAGATTTTCTAGAATAGACGATTCTTCACCTGATGTTTACTCACATTACTTCACAAAACCTTCTATTATTCAGGAATAATTGAGATTTTACTGGAAATGAGGGAAATCGAGTTAGTCAACGTCTTTTGTGTGTGTGTATGTGTGTGTGTGTGTGAGTGTAGGAGTACTGATATTTATTCAGCCTTTGATTAAATTGGTTGAATCGAGCATGAACTCTACATTACTTTTTAAATTTTTAAAAAATTTGATATTCGTAGCTGGCCTCACTTGTTGTGGGAAAATGCAGCTGAGATAGTGAAGGGACCACCAAGTAAATGATGCTTGGAGGGCTCGCTCAGGATGAGACATGCGTGCTGTTAGTAGACTATGGACCAAACATGATGGCCATAACACCCAAAAAGAGAGAGAGAGAGTAAAAGGGAATGTGCCTGTCACAGAGGCAGGGGTGCTGGTGGGGGTGGGGGTGTTATGGGAGGGATACTGGAAACATTGGTGGTGAAGAATGGGCACAGGTGGAGGGATCATTGTGTGACTGAAACGTAATCAGGGAGGCTTGCAAATCCATAACTGTATCTCTATGTTTTAAATTGGGTATCGTTGAGATAGACCATTCCAAAGCTGTTTATAATTGGATTTCAGTCATACAATGATCCATCAACCATCTCTCCACCAGTGTACTTTTCCCACCACCAAGGTCTTCTGTTTCCCTACCACCATCCCCCAAACCCCCAGCCCAAACCCCAGCCTCCCTCTAGAGGAGGCACTTTCTTTCTTGCTCTCTCTCTTCTATTCCTTTTGTACATTAGCCAATCAACGTCTTGAGTCAGACCTTAATTATACTGCTTACAGATTGCTTCTTACCTCCATTTGAACTGATTTATAGAACTTTTAAATTCAGTGAAACTGTTTGGAACTCAGTAAGTAATGTCTCTATTGCTTTGTACCCCACATCCCACTCTCTTTTTATTTTTTTTTTTATTTTTTATTTTTTTGCTTTTTGGGTCACACCCAGCAATGCACAGGGGTCACTCCTGGCTCATGCACTCAGGAATCACCCCTGGCGGTGCTCAGGGGACCATATGGGATGCTGGGATTTGAACCCGGGTCGGCCACGTGCAAGGCAAACGCCCTACCCGCTGTGCTATCTCTCCAGCCCCCCCACTCTCTTTTTAAAAAAAAATCTTATTTATTATTTGCCTTTTGGGGTCACACCTGGAGATGCTCAGGGGTTCCTCCTGGCTCTGCACTCAGGAATTTCTCAGAAGACCATATGGGATGCTGGGGCCTGGATCCACATCGGTCATGTGAGAAGCAAACACCACATCCGCTGTAATATTGCTAAAACCCCAAACCTGCTCCACTATTATCCTATCAGAGGGTTTGCTGTGGTTGGAGAGACACACAGTGGGAGAGAACACTTGTCTTGCACACGGGTGACCCGGGTTTGATCTGCAGCACCCCATTAACTGCGAAATGCATCACAATAGGTTAATTGTTTCCACAGAGCCACTTCAATATTCTCAAAGGTGAATATTTGAAATCATTCTATAGATGAGATAAAGGAGGCAGAGAGCAAGAGCACTGAGGGAAATATGCTTGCCTTGCAAGCAGCCAAACCCGGTTTGAGCCTGAAGCATGGCCAGATGTTGCATCCCCTTTGCCGAGAAAGGATGGAAATAGAGTTTCACCTACAGGTGCGGCTTCCTACAGTGTGTTTTATTGAATTCACAGTTCATTGATATCAGTCTGTAGAGTAAGCTGTGGACTTGATATGGGTCCATATAAGATACTATTTTCTTTTGTTTTACACCAAAGAACCCTCACACTCCATCCATTTTTCCCTGGTCACACCTGGCGATGCTCAGGACTCACTCCTGCTTAGAACTCAGAAATCACTCCTGATCCTGTGTAGATCGTGTGAAGACAAGTGACTTACCCACTGGGGTATCTCCATCCCCCATCACTTAACCTCTACAGTGGGATTTTTCTGTCCTGAGCACTTTGTGTTAGAGATGGTGTGAGAGCAATTCAAGTCTCTGGTGGCAGCGGTTTGTGGAGATTTCCTCAAGTTTACAAAGGTGCAGTTCAGAAATGGGCCTTTGTGGTTTTTTATCAGCAAGAAAGGACAGATCACTGGGTAGCAGGAGGAGACAAAGAGAGCGATGTTTTCTAACCCTTGTACCTCATGAGAGTAGATGCCATAAATGGTAAGGCAGCAGTTGGTCCAGTAAAAAAAGACAAAACAGCTGACTTGGGCCAGGATGGTGTGGGTGACCTTGATCTCAAGAGAGGATTTTGTGCAGAGACTGTGCCTAAGAATGTGCTGGACATTCTTGCGGTGGTTGAAGAGGAACTTTACCATGTGCACGCTGGTCCAGATCATGAGGAGCACACACAGGAAATCTCTAAAAATCATTCCTCCATGAAATGCAGATGTTCCCATCTTCTCTGTGTCATGTGCCATACAGTATTTTAGGCTATAAATTCCTTCAAGCCCAGTAGTGTTGAATGGGGCCTTCACTCCAAGGATGAGCCGACTATAGATCAGCATGTTGAGTGCCCAGAAACAGAGGAGGGCAGAAGAAATGCATGTGTAGATGTTTGATTTGAACCATGCCCACTGAGCATGCTTGTTGCTGATCACGATGGCTTGGAACACACTGAGGAAAGATGTGGTGCAGAGGGAAAGACCCCGGCCCACTCGGTACAAGAACAAAACTGCCTTACAACCAGTGTCATTCAGAAAATTTCTTATTCCAAAGAAAAATATTAATTCTGGAATCCCGGCAAATAAAACTGTCATCATGTTGGCAAAAGTTAAGTGGGTAAATATCCAATCTATTGGCTTTGCTCTCTGCAGAAAGGTGTTCATATTTATCATGATCAACAGTGAATTTCCAACAAAACCAAATATGAATTGGAAGAAAAATAATACTCCCAAAACCATATCTTGTAGAACTATTGTGTCCATTGATTCCTTGTTCATTGGATAAAGAGCTGCACAAAGTATAAATAACAAATTTGTTGATGAACATGAGAGAAATGTCATGACATGCTGCTGTGAATGTGAGTTACACATTATGTCAATATAATTTACAAAAAATCCTGTCATTTTTCAGATAGTGAAGAATTAGTGCAAAAAATAATTTTATAGGGTTATCAACATCACCTAACAGGATTTATTATTACCATATATTTGGTTTTTTATTCTCAGGTCACACTCGGCGATGCTCAGGGTTTACTCCTGGCTCTGCACTAGGAATTACTCTTGGTATTGAGGGACCCTTTGGGATTTCGGGATCAGCCACAGGTAAAACAAGTGCCCTCTCTGCTCTTCTGTCTCTCAGCACCTAATTTTCCATTTTTATTGAATTATTCCGTTGACTGTTTTCAGAGTAATAAATTTAGTATCTTACTAAATTTTTATCAATTACATGTTTCATATCAGAGAGATGATAGTTAAGTCATATGAACATAAATTGATTATTTTTAACTTGACAACTTTAATGCATATCCATTCTATGTCCCAAAAATGAAGATCATTTAATTTATTTATTTTTCCCTTTGACATTTTGGTCTCAGTGATGTTCAGGGGTGACTTCTGACTCTGCCCTCCGGAATAACTCCAGAAGGTTCTCTGGGGACTATATGGGGTGCTGAGGATCAAATCCTGGTGTGCCCAGAGCAAAGCAAATGCCCTACCCTAGGTACTATCACTCAGGGCCCACATTCAAATCTTTTCAATCATATTATAAGATCACCATTTTACATCACATCATTCTGGTCTGCCTCCTGATCCTGTCTTAGAGTATCACAGGACTATCTGATTCTGTAGATTTCTCTTCTGAAGATTTGGTCACAGATTATGACCAAATAATAAAACAGGAATATCCAAGCTTTGGGGTCACCCAAACAGGGATAATACTGAGCGGCCGTTTACTCATGTATATCGCTCTAGCATCCTGGTTCCCATCATGTGAGGCGCCATTGAAGTTGAAAGACATACTCAGCACGGTGAGTAGGCACTGCATAATTAAGTGGTACATGAAGACAGGGACCCAGACATTTCACACAGCCAATCAGCAGCACCCTTAAGGGATAGATTAAGTGACAATTTGCTATTATATTCTGGCCTAGACATGCCTGTCTGCTTCCTTCCGGTCTAAACTTGTTTTCCTTAGGGGCCTATACTGATCTTGGGGTTCCTGTTAGGGGGTGAATTTCCCATATCTCTCTATTTCTTACCCAGGTCTCTTGCAGTGTCCATGAATACATAGGTACTTTGGTTCAGTGAAGGTCTCAATATCTTTCCTGTACATTATTGTACAGTGGGTAGGGAGGTTGCCTTGCACATTGGTGACCTGGGTTCAATTTCATTTTTTCTCCCGAGCACTGCCAGGAGTAATTCCTGAGTGCAGAGCCAGGAGTAACCTCTCAGCACTCTCAGATGTGAGCCAAAAACAAACCCATCATTGTTAATGCTAATGTAACTATTTTACCTAAACTATAAATAATACTCCCAAATTTCTCAAATTTTCTAAAAATATATGTCTGTGCATATATGCAAATGTACATCTCCTGTGTTTTCCTATTTACGAAGAGAGAGAGATTCCTGTGCTTATTATGTGAAGATTTTGCATCACCTATTCAGCTAAGCAGTTCATACATATTATTTTATTTCCTGACCTGAGATACGCAACATCACCCCTTTAGAATAGCAGCAGCTGGCACTTCAGAGGTAACTTGGTCAAAGAAAACATTACCAAAATGAGCCCATTGTCCACTTCATACTCTCACACAGTTCCAGTTCCATCGGCATGGTTTTTTGATATTTCTTCTGAATGAATAGACTCAACACCAGTAACCATACTTCACCTTCAGTTTTTGAGAGCTATATTTTATATAAATGGATTTAAATTTTGGTCAGTTCTTGATTTTAAGACTCCCTTACAATTTCAGAAGGACTTTTCCTGTGTTTTGCTTATTGAACCAAGTTTTCTCTGTCCTCTTGTATAGCCCCATTTTCATTGCTTTATCTCTGCTTTGCAAAAATAAGGACCCCCGAAATCTGTAACTCAGCTTGACATTTACCTCTCTGATGACCTGGATGTTTTGATTGTCATTTGATTAATGATACAAATGGGCAAGCAAAAAAAATTATAGCAGTTAACCTGTCTTGGACTGGAGTAATAGCACAGTGGGTAGGGCCTTGTACACGGCCAACCTTGTACACGGCCAAAGCGGGTTCAATTCCTCCATGCCTCTCAGAGAGCACGGCAAGCTACTGAGAGTATCTCGCCCGCATGGCAGAGCCTGGCAAGCTACCCGTGGTGTATTCGATATGCCAAAAACAGTAACAACAGGTCTCACAATGGAGACGTTACTGGTGCCCGCTCGAGCAAATGGATGAATAACGGGATGACAGTGCTACATTGCTACATTATCTTCATCTACTTTTCTACCATGAGTCACAGCTGCTCAAGAACCCTTTGTTGGGGTAGAGCATTTGCCTTGCATGTGGGCAACTGGGGTTCGATCCCCCGCATCCCAAATGATACCCAAGCACTGCCGGGAGTGATTTCTGAGTGCAGAGCAAGGATTATGAAGAGCACCAAAGAGGTAGGATTCTTACAGGGGGAAAAGGAGACCACCATCGACTGAGCCCATCTAGAATCCTCCCTTGCAGTGAGAGTGGTCACTGATAGTGAACTGGAAGGACCCACGTCCATACTACCACAGCAACATAAAGAAACAGCGCACATGCCCCTATGAGGAGTGGATGAAGACAAGAGCTCTGAAGCTTCAACAGGGAATTCCCAGAAACATAATCGCTCTGACAAAGAATTCAGAGATGAAATGTTGAGGACTTTCAATGAGTTCAAAGAAACGGTAAAACAGGCATCCAGTAAATTAAAGGGAGACATGAAAGAAACAGTGGAATGGACAGCCAAGAAAGTACAGGAAACATTGATAACAGAAATAAGAAAACTACAAACAGAAGCGTCACCAATAAAAGATTCTGTAGACAAAATGAAAAACTCAGTGGGCACCCTCAACAGTGGAATGGCAACAGCTGAGGATAAAATTAGTGAGCTTGTAGATGAACTACAGAAAGCACACAGGAAACAAGATATAATGGAAAAAAGACCTCCAAATACCACTAGGGAGAATAAGAGACCTAGGAGATGAATTCATGAGGAACAACAGAAGAATCAACGGAGTACCAGAAGGACAGGGAGACAACCCCAGTGAAGTAGCAACAGTTAAAGATATCGTTGCTGAGAAGTTCCCAGAGATGAAGAATACAGACATCCAAATTAAAGGAGACCGAAGGGTATCAGGTAAAAGAGAACCTAGTAAAAAGACTCCAAGACATATCATCATCAGAATGGCAGATACCAAATAGAGACACGATACTGCAAGGATAAGAATAAACTCATTTGTTTTCCTGTGGGTTGATGTAACTTTTCAGCTAGATAGAAGCAAATGTTGTACAACAGTTTCATTGTAGGAACAGTTATGAGTGAAATGAGAAGGGGATTATTTTAAGAAGATTTTGTTTTAGTCAATTATTTAATGAAATATGAAAATATGCATGTAAATAATTAATAATGTTTTCAAAAGGCATAGGAATAGGCCTGGAGCAGTAGCACAATGGGGAGAACTTGCCTTGCACTCACTGTCCTGGGTTTGATCCCTGGTATCACATATCCCCTGAGCCCCAGCAGGAGTGATTCCTGAGCACAGAGCCAGGAGCAAGCCTTGAGCGCAGCCGAGTGCGGCCTAAAAGCCAAAAAGGAACATAAGGCAAATAGCACAAGCCATTAGGGAATTCACAAACATGCTAAAATATCATCACTTTCGGAAACATATTAACAGAATTGACTTAACATTTAGGAAAATGTGTCAGGTTACCAAATGACCAATGAGACAGGCAGCTCTCTCCTTGAAAATTCTCATACATGGGGCTGGAGTGAGAGTACAGCGGGGCGGGCACTCACCTTGCTCGCATCCGACTCGTTTGATCCCGGGCCTTTCGTATGGTCCCCCCAGCACCCCAGGAGTGACTTCTGAGTGCAGAGCCAAGAGTGACCACTGAACATCGCCAGGAGTGACCCAGAGAGCTAAACCAACCAACCAACCAACCGACCAAGAATCTCACCCAGGTCTGGGACGGTAGCACTGCAGGGACGTTGTTTGCCTGGCACATGCCTCATAAGGGGTTATCCTTGGCATCCCTTATGACCCCCGAACCCTATTTAGAGTGAATCCTGAGTTCAAAGCCAGTAGTGAGCCCTGAACACCACCAGGTGTGGCTCCAAACAGAAATAAAAAAGTTTTGGATCATACAATATTATAAATATCAGGGAGAACTAATAGGTTCAAGGTAATTATAACAGAATATATCACTGTATCACTGTCATCCCGTTGTTCATCAATTTACTCGAGCGGGTGCCAGTAACATCTCCATTCATACCAGCCCTGAGATCTTAGGGCCTCTCCTTACTAGTCTTTCCCAACAATTTGAGGCTCTTTTCAGAGTCAGGGGAATGAGACCTGTTATTGTTACTGTATTGGCATATAGAATATGCCATGGGGCGCTTGCCAGGCTCTGCCATGTGAAAACAAAATATATAAGGTGCAAAACTCATTATTTTATTCATAAGCATGAACATATCAACAATCATAAGCTCACTCTATTCCACTATATATTCATCATATGATAAAGAAGAAAAATATTGAAAATTAAATTAGATTTCTCTGCTCACTATTAATGAACGATCTACATTGATTAACAATTGAAACCTCCACAAGAAATTATTATGATAACACAATTCACAAAACAGTTGCAAAGTTAAAGGATTTCCAATATTATTACTTCAATAAAACTATTCCAACTTAAAAAAATCATTTCAATTGATGGAAGAAATTCTTGGTCAAAACTTTTTAAACTCATAGAAATATGCTTTTGGAAGGCAGAGAAAGATATTAGAATGCATAAAATATTTATGAATCAGAACTTCTGGTATTGTGATAGAAAATTCCCCCCAATAATTAAAAACTCTAAAATTTAATAAAATAAACCTCAAACAACCGTAAAATCATTTAACTAAGGTGAACCAGAAAAGGGAGTTATATTTTCTTTTGTTTATTTTTTCGCTCATATTCGGCAGTATTCAGGGTTTCTCCTGGTTCTGCACTCAGGGAATCACTCCTGCAGGGATCAATGGCCCTATGGGACATCAGGGATCAAACCTGCGTCAGCTGCAAGCACGGCATGAGCCTTCCTGCTGCACTGCGTCTGCCGCCCCAACAGTTCTTACATTTCGGTTATGAGATCATAGGCTCTAAGAAAAATGCATGAAAAAGGGCATTTGTGAGAAAAGTTAAAAATCAATGAGAAATGCATAAAGAGGTGGGGGGAAGAGAAATAAAAGAAAATTGAACTCAGAAAAAAGTTTAATCAGAGTGGATTGGTTAACAGAGCTGCTGTATGAATGAGGATGTAAATATTCTAAGAAACTTTTTATATTTGTTGCTATGAGAACTAGTTATGCCACCAAAAAGTTTTAAAAAATACCTTTAAAGGAAAGTGCAGATTAAGAGAATTAAAGGGGGACAGAGCGATAGGTCAGAGCATAGGGTGCTTGTCTTGCTTGTGGTGGGTTTGGGATTAATCTCCGGCATCGCATAGGGTCCTCAGAACCCACCAGGAGTGATCCCTGAGCACAGAGCCAGGAGCAAGTCCTGAGCACTGCTGGTGTGGCCCCAAAACAACTCAAGTTCAACAAAAGGGAAAGTACAGAAGAATACAAAACGTAACAAAACATATGGTTGAAACTGCAGAGAAGAAAATCATAAATTGACGGGGCTAGTGGGTAGGTCGTTTGCCTTTCATGAAAGCCAATCAGGATTTTATGCCCAGTATCCCCTGAGTACGACCAGAGTAATTCCTGCTGGCCATACACTCAGCAGATCAGTTACCATGCCATAGGGTCCCCCAAGCACCATCAGGAGCAATTCCTGCATGCAGAGGCAGGAGTAACCCATCAGCATCACTTGATGTGACTCAAAAGTAAAAAAAAAGAAGAAAAGAACCCCAGAATTTCATGAGTGTAAAGAAATGCATAAAGTATACATTTAAAGTATATATACAAAGTATATAGAAACTCAGATGAGCTTAGCATTAGAAAGCGTGTCCCACAAAAACAGCATTAGGAAAATAAATTCTCCAATTCTTTTTTTAACTTTTTTGGATCACACTTGTCGATGCTCAAGTTACTCCTGGTTCTACATTCAGGAAATACTCCTGGCGGTGCTGGGGAACCCTATGGAATGTCAGGGATGTTGGAACCAGGGTCAGCCGTGTGCATGACAAATGCCCTACAAATGCTCTATCTCTCCAGCCCAGGGAAATTAAATTTTTCTAAAGATGAATCCCTGTCTCTCCCTTCAAGCAGGAGCAGAGACAGGAGGAACTTACTGAGTCTGAGGCTGGCGAAGTTGACAGGACCCTCTGCCAGGCTGTGGGTGAATGTCTGTGTGTTAATCCAGGGCTATAAAAACACACCAATGACTTGGTCCCCAGACTCCCTGTCACTTGGAGCTCAGGAAACATTCTGATGTGCCCATGGACTCACAAATTACTGTCTGAGTTGCAAATGGATCAATTTAGAAAAGTTTTTAATGCATTTCCCCCTCAGGTGTTCACTTCAGAAACTTTCCCATGACATCAGCCTGAGTCCTCAGAGTCCTGCAGGAGCAGAGCAGAAAACAAACTTGGGCATAATTGGCTACTCACAGAGAAATCAAAAGTTCTCAGTAATCAAATTGCTGTCACAGTTTTTTGGAGAGTAATCATTTTTCTCTAAGGCTTCTCTCAATTTGGGATTTATTGTGGAGCAATCAAGTCTGAATTGACTTAGGAAAACAAGGACTATAAATGACAATAAATAAGGATTAAAAATCATTCTGAATATTAATGGAATCTCTAGACCATATATTTATATGTATTTTTTTTAGTCATGATTAGCGATACTTAGGAATTACACCTGACACTGCACTCAGGAATTGCTACCTGGGCTGGGGTACCATATGGGATGCTGGGATTGAACCTGTGTCAGCCATGTGCAAGACAAACACTTTACCTGCTGTACTAACATTTCAACCCTGCTTATTTATTTCTTTTTCCTGCTTACTTATTTCTATATGTCATAAATTACTGTCTACATTTCTAAATATTTGATGAGCATGAAAAGTGTAACTCTCAGATTCTAGAATATAGGAATATTTACAAACATCTTTTTTTTTCTTTTTGGGTCACACCCAGCGATGCACAGGGGTTACTCCTGGCTCATGCACTCAGGAATTACTCCTGGCGGTGCTCAGGGGATCATATGGGATGCTGGGAATCGAACCTGGGTCGACCGCATGCAAGGCAAACGCCCTACCCGCTGTGCTATCGCTCCAGCCCCAGAATATAGGAATATTTGAATGACTCTTTTTGTTTTGCTTTTTGGATCACACCTGGGAGTGTTCAGGGGTTATTCCTGTCTCTGCATTCAGGAATTACTCCTGGTGGTGCTCGGGGGACCATATGAGATGCTGGTGATCGAACCCGGTCAGCCGCATGAAAAGTAAAAGTCTTACCTCATGTACTATAGCTCTAGCCCCCATTTGTATGACCCTAAGCTTCACTTTTGATCAAGTTTCTGGTTACTGTTGCTATTTGGGTCACACCCAGTGATGGTCAGGGCTTTCTCTGGCTCGACACTCAGGATTTACTCCTGGCAATCCTTGGGCAACTGTATGTAGTGCTGGGGATTAAACTTTGGTCAGCTGGTGCAATGCAAGTGAATTCTTGCGTGTTGGATTCCCGCAGACACTGTTTCCAAATCATCTGGAAAGTATCATTCTATCGATTAGAGATCCTGGGATTCTCCTGGAGATCAGTGATAGGGCTTGGAAGACACCAAAACACAGGTGGCTTAGGAGAGTCCCAGGAGAAGCGCTGTCCCCCCCATAATTTGTAATTGCTGTGTGTAATCATTGCCCCTCTATTACAAGCAGTTCGGCTTGGTTATGGGTCTATTTTTCTTCCTTGCTGGAGATGATGTTATTTGAGTTACTTGCCACCCATTGCTGTGCACCCGTGGCTCATCACACCCCATCACGCACAATTCTCCATGAGTGTTAAACTCTGCTGTGTTCAACTCCTCCTCTGTGCTTCCCCCGCATCATTTCCATTATATCCCTGCCCCCCACTCTTTAGCAGTTCCTCTTTCCCTACATTAGCCCAATTTATTTTTCAATAAAGTTGTTGTCTGGTGAACAGTCTGCAATCTGTTCATCTGTCCATCACCTGAGAATGCCTGTCAGTCCTGAACGCACCAGGGCACATGGACACCGCAGGTTGTGGGGAGTTGGGGATTGCTCCAGCCCTCAGACTTAGGTTTTTACATGTTCTTTTTATTGTGTAATCCAACTGTAGTAAATAACAGCAAATTATAATATGTTAAGTTATAATATCTTAAGTGTGTGACTTAAAACATCCAATAAGCTTTCTTACATAATTCCACGTCTTGCTTAATTAGAGAAACAGTATACTTAGGGATTATATGATGGAATGACATCACTATTCATTACTATACCCAAAAGATTAGTGATCACTGCCGGATCAATAGTGAAGTGGGTGTGACTCCAAATGGCAAAAAAAAAAAAAAGTGTTGTGCTTTTTCCCATTGTTTGCCTCTGTTCATCCTTTTTAAGATGAGAAATACATCCTTATGGCTGTTTCAGTGGTTACATAGAATAATTACCACAAATTTAAACTACTTCAAGATATGATTGACTTGGACTCATTAAAAAATTTTTTTTTTTTTTAGGGCAACACTTGTCAATATTCAGGGGTTGCTCCTAACTCTGCACTCAGGAATCATCCCTGGTGGTACTCAGAGAACATATGGAATTTTGGGGGGTAAACCTGGGTCAGCTGTGTCCAAGGAAAGCCACCTACCCCTTTATACTACTTCTATGGCCCACCTTGGAGTGCATTTTTGTTTGGCAATGTGTCTGTCTGTTCCTCAGGCATTTTTTGATGTTGAACCACTTGCCAGTACATTTCCTAAATACATATCCACACAGTCACCAACAATAAAATGTTCTTTCTTGCTTTGCTTTTGTTATGGGGCCATAGTTGGTGATGCTGAAGGTTTATTTGTGACTCTGTATACAAAAATTACTCGTGGCCATGTTCAGGGAACCCTGTGGGATGCTGGGGACTGACCTCTGTTGGGCTGCATTCAAGGCAAGCTGCTCCCCGCTGTACTATCACTTGGTCCCAGAGGCGTTAGTTTTTATGGGTTCCGTAAGAACCCACTGAGCAACAGTTTTCCTACTTATCTGATCCTGATAAGATTCCCCTAGAGCTGAACAGATCACCGTTCTTTGGAGTTTGAAGTGAGTAGTGAAGAATTACTTCGGGATGTCAACACATTTCACTTGTATTTTTTGTTTGTGGGCCATACCCAGTGATGCTAAGGGATTATTCCTGGCTCTGCACTCAGAAATTACTCCAAATGTTGTACGGGGGACCTTGTGGGATGCCACAGATTGGTCCTGGGTCAGTTGTATAAAAGACAAACTCCCTCCCCACTGGACTAAAGCTCTGATCCCAATGATGGGTTAATGTTGAATCAAACATCACCCACAATCACTCATCCTGCTCTCTGCCCACACCTCACACCACCCCTGGCCCCAGTTCCCAATTTTTGTAGATTTTCTAGAATAGATGGTTTTCACTTGATGTTTACTCACATTACTTCACAAAACCATCTATTTTTGATGAATAATTGAGACCAATGTCATTGTTGATGAGAGGAATTGAGCTACTCAATGTGTATTTTTTAATGGAGGAGTACTGATATTTATTTGGCCATTGATTAAACTGATTGAATTGGGCATGAATTCCACATTAGTTTAAAAAAATGTTTCAAATTGAATATCCATGAGATAGGCCACTCCAAGGCTGTTCGAAATTGGGTTTCAGTCATACGGTGATCATGCATCCATCCCTCCACCAGTGTACATTTCTCACCACGAAGGTCTTCTGTTTCCCTACCACCATTCCCCAACCCCCAGCCCCAACCACCAGCATCCCTCTAGGGGAGGCACTTTCCTTCTTCTCTCTCTCTCCTATTTCTTATGTGCATTAGGTACTCAATGTATCGAGCCAGACATTTGTTATACTGCTTATAGATTGCTTCTTACCTTTATTTGATCTCATTTACAGATCTTTTAAATCCACATTTTATGCACTCAGGGAAACTATTTGGATCTCAGTGAATAATGTTTCCATTGCTTTGTTTCCCCACCCCACTCTTCTTTTTAAAAAACATTTTATTTATTTATTGTCTTTGGAGTTTTTGCTGTTGTTTTTTTTTCTTTTTGGGTCACACCCAGTGATGCTCAGGGGTCACTCCTTGCTCTGCACTCAGAAATTACCCCTGGCCGTTCTCAGAGGACCATATGGGATGCTGGGACTTGAACCCAGGTCAGCTGCGTGCAAGGCAAACGCCCTACCCGCTGTGCTATTGCTCCAGCCCCATCTTCAGAGTTTTTGGAGTACTTATTACTAACCTTTGTGATGGGGCTGTTTGTCCAGTAACAAAGATTTCCACTTCTGATTTCAATCTGACTTTAATATTTAAATATTTAACACTGACAGACATACAGAAAGACAACAAAATCACATGCATGTGCATTCATACATGCATGATCGATCGATCTGACCCTCTAAGAATCAGGGAAGAAGAGAAGTTTTTCTGTTACTGTTACTTTCCTCGCTTAAGCAAGCTGTGACCACCTATGGTGTTACTTTTAACTATGTGCTAGCACTTTTTGAAAACTTTGCAGAAGCTAATACTGTAATTCCGCTTGATTGGCAAACTCTTGCAAAGGCAGTGTTAGAAAATTCTCAGTATGTACAATTTAAGTCTTGGTGGAGAGAAGAGGCTGAGAAATTTGCTAGAATTAAAACACCAAAACAAGTTGATAACACTGTGAACCAGATTTTAGGCACTGGCAAGTGGGTTTTAGCAGAAGAACAAGTCCGTTTAGAGGCTTGTTCTATTTTATTTTATTTATTTTTTTAAATTTTGTTTTTTTATTGAATCACCGTGTGGAAAGTTACAAAGTTTTCAGGCTTATGTCTCAGTTATACAATGCTCGAACACCCGTCTCTTCACCAGTGCACATATTCCACCACCAAAAACCCCAGTATACCTCCCATCCCCCACCCCACCCCTGATTTCGTAGCTGATAAATTTCACTTCACTTTCTCTTTACCTTGATTACATTCCATATTTCAACACAAAACTCACTATTGTTGTTGGAGTTTCCCCCCAAAAAACAGCCCTGCTGAAAAGGAAGCATTTGATAATTAGTTTTCCATTGCTGAGAAGAGATATGAAGCGGCCACGCGGTTTGGGATTTCTGTATTTTAGTAACTAAGTCCAGGGAGATTTATGTCAGAAATTGCATCATTTCCCTTTCTGGGGAAGCATGGGGCTATGGCTTAATTCACAGTCTAGAGACATGTCTGCAAGAAGCTGCTGGTAACAAAAGTAATCTAGCTGGCCTCCGGATCATGGTCGATCAGCAGCGGAGCAGCTGCACACACGTGTGGCCACCCGGGTTGAATCTCAGCAGAGAGCGTGCAGGTATCGCCGCTGTCCCGAGATCACCTGAGCATCCTGCAGTTGCAAGTTTGTACCTCTTTTTTTTTTCCCCCATGCCTCCAAGTTCGTAACTCCTTAATGGTCCTTATAAGATAGCAGACACCATGCCATCTTTCCTCGGAAAGGGAAAAAAAAAGCTGAGAGAGAAAGACCTTTCCCTTCCTGTGCCAGCATGAGGCTATGGCTTAGTTCACAGTCTAGAACCATTTCTGCAAGAAGCTGCCAGTACCAAAAGTAGTCTAGCTGGCCTCCGGATCGTCGTCAATCATCAGCAGAGCAGCCGTACACACGTGCGGCCACCAGGGTTGCATCTTGGCAGAGAGCCAGAGGCAAACATTTTAGAAGCTGTTAATAAGACCAGTCTAAAGGTGTGGAGTTATTTTGAGACCTCTATAAAACATACTATGTCATTCACAAAAATCTTTCAGGAAGCAAATGAACTTTACATAGATTTTATTGTCAGACTCCAGGACTCTCTTGAAAAGGCTATACTTGATGAAGGCCTTCGTGAAATGCTTATGCTAACTTTAGCAGTGGAAAATGCTACAGCAGATTGCCAAAAGGCAATTCAAACTGCTAAGTTAATGGGAAAAAACTCCCTGGATGATTTTATTAAAGTATGTAGGGAAGTGGGAACACCAACCCATCAGGCCAAATAATAGCTGCTGCATTTAAGACAGTAAACCAGATAAAATGTTATGGCTGTGGAGCTTTGGGACATCTCAGACGAGACTGTAGTAGTATTAAGTCTGGGATGGGAAAAGAACCAGGCATCTGTAGACAATGTAGGAAGGGGAAGCATTAGGCTAATAAATGCCATTACAAAAGAGAAAAAGTTAGAAAAGATAATGAACTGTTGGGAAACAGGAGTTGGGGCTCGACCTGGGGTCCCTTCAACAATATGGAATATCTTCAATAAAATCTAAAATTAAATTAAAGAGTCTTTCATTCCCTACCATGATAACAATCAGTAAACCCAAGAGCATTAGCAAGAAACTGTCCTAAATTGACCTTGTGAAAGCAACGGAGGGAAGTGTAGCCACTGATATTTGTTTTACAGGATTTGTTTCTGACCTCTAATAAAATTTATAAAATCACAACTAATGTTTATGACTCCCTTCCAAAAGGAACAGCAGGATTGATCTTAGGAAGAAGTGGTATGAATCTGCGAGGTGTTAACATAAAAGTGGGACTCACTGACAGTGATTTTGTTAATGAAATCTCAAGTATAGTCTGTTCAAGCAGATATTAGAATATTAAAAAGGGAACGTATTGCTCACTGCTTTTGCTTCTATGTATACTAGGAAAAAATACAGGCATGAAAAGAAAGGGTGATTTTGGAAGCACTAATGCAGAAATATTTTGGGCAAAAAAGATTACTGATGATAAGCCTACTTTGGTTATGACCTTTGAGGATGGGACAAAACTGGAGGGTATGTTGGATTCAGGTGCTGATGTTACTGTTGTCGCCTCCCATCGTTGGCCTATGGTTTGGCAAAAGCGTTGTGTGGACGTTACTTTTTCTGGTTTGGGTGTGGTCACTGATGTTCAACAGAGTGTGCAACCTCTTTGTTGTAGTGATCCTGATGGAGACACGACAGTCATCCATCTATATAGTGCTCCAATTGCTATCACCCTATGGGGACGAGATTTGTTGCAAAAACTTGGTGTGAAATATATTAAAGAAAAAGAGGTATCTCAGCAATCGCCTTTTTAATTTGGGCCGCTGCTCAAAGAACAGCTCTCCCAATAGTCTGGAAAATGGTTCAGCCTGTTTGCGTTGAGCAGTGGCCCTTAACAAAAGAAAACTTAAGGCTTTGAACGAATTAGTTACAGAACAGTTTGAATTGGGACATATTGTTTTCATTTCTAGTTCCTGGAATTCACCAGTATTTGTTATCAAGAAAAATACTGGTAAGTGGTGAATGTTAAGTGATTTCAGAAAAGTTAATGACTGCATGGAACCAATGGACCCTTTGCAAATGGGCCTACCTAATTTGGCCATTATTCCAAAACAATGGAATATTATCATAATTGATCTAAAGGATTGTTTCTATACCATCCCTTTGAGAGAAGAGGATAGAGAAAAATTTGCCTTCCTTAAATAGTGAAACTCCTGCTAAAAGATATCACTGGACTGTTTTGCCTAAGGGATGATGAATAGGCCCACGATGTATCAATATTTTGTTAATCAACCATTGGATATAATTAGGGCACAGTACCCTGAAGTCAAAATTATTCACTACATGGATGATATTCTTATCACTGCCCCACGTTGGGCGCCATCTGTTGCAACAAATGTTGCATTAAGGTTTGGTTAGACAGTGTGAGGTATTTAAGATATGCAGGCAAAAGAAATATACGTTTTCTGGGAGGATCACGTAACTGTCTTCATAGTTTTTCGTGCTGTGGCCAGCCGGAGAGCAGCCTGTTCAGCCCCCTTTTATTAACTAGCTTGATGTTTTAACCAGTGATATTCAGCCACATAGGCAGAATATGCAAATTTACTTAGTCAACAGAAACAGTACCAAAGTCAGTTACACAACTGGAAGTATAGTCAGTTAAAATAACAGTAACAGAAAAATGATGTTTACATCCAAGCCTAGCTAGGCCTGAGATTATGGGATGTTGTACACCAACGTTTGGCATCACCCCTGGAGATGCTCAGGGGTTCCTCCTGGCTTTGTACTCAGGAATTGCTCCTGGCATTGCTTGGGAGACCATATGGGATGCAGAATTTGAACCCAGGTAGCCGCATGCAAGGAAACACCTTACCCGCTGTACTATCGCTCAAGCCTCAACACACCTCACTATTATTCTGTTAGAGGACTTTTCCAGGGTTGGAGAGATACACAGTGGGATAGAACACTTGCCTTGCACATGGGCAACCCGGGTTTGGTCTCCAGCACCCCATTAACTGAGGAATGGGTCACAGGTTAATTTTCCCCACAGAGTCACTTTCCTATTGTCAAAGATGAATACTTGAAATCATTTCATAAATGAAACAAAATGGGGGATAGAGCAATAGTAAGAGTGTAATGTGCTTGCCCTGCAAGCAGCCAAACCCAGTTGGAGCCTCAAGCACAGGCAGATGGTCACCCCCTTTCCCAACAGAGAATGAAAATAAAGTCCCTTTTAGAAGTGCAGCTTTCTACAATGTGTTTCATTCAATTTCAAGTTCATTGATCTCAGTCTGTACAGTAAGCTGTGGACTTTGAGACATGTTCACAGAAGATACTATTTTCTTTTATTTTGGACCCTAAAACCCTCACACCTCCTGCTTATTTTTTCTGGTCCTACCTGCTGATGCTCAGGACTCACTTCTGGCTCAGTAATTAGAAATTACTCCCCACATTGCAGATCATGTGCAAGGCAAGTGCCCTACCCATTAGAGATACTGGGTTATCTCTACAGCACCACATCACTTAACCTTTGCACTAGGATTTTTCTGTTCCGAGCACTTTGTGTCAGAGCTGGTGTGAGGGTTATTCAAGTCTCTACGGCAGTGGTTTGTGAAGATTTCTTCCTCTTTACAAAAGTGCAGTTCAGAAAGGGGCCTCTATGTTTTTTTATCAGCAAGAAAGGACAGATCATTGGATACAAGGAAGAAAGAAAAACAGTGATGTTTTCTAACTCTTGTACCTCATGACTGTATATTATATAAATGGTAAGGCAGCAGTTGATCAAGTAATAAAAAACAAAACAGCTGACTTGGACCAGGATGGTGTGGGGGGCCTTGATCTCAAGAGAGGACTGTGGGCAGAGACTGTGCCTACGGATGTGCTGGACATTCTTGCGATGGTTGAAGAGAAACTTTACCATGTGCACGCTGGTCCAGATCATGAGGAGAACACACAGGAAATCTCTTATAATCATTCTACCCACTAATGCTGACACTCCCATCTTCTCTGTGTCCTGTGCCATACAGTACTTTTGGTTATAAAATATTTTGATTCCAGTAACGTTGTATGGGGCTTTCACTAATAAGATGACCTGGATATAAATGAGCATGTTGAATACCCAGAAAAAGAACAATACAGAAGAAATGCATGTGTAGATGTTTGATTTGAGCCACACCCACTGAGCATGATTGTTGGTGATCACAATGGCTTGGAACACACCGAGGAAACTTGTGGTACAGAGGGAAAGACCCCGGCCCACTCTGTACAAGAACAAAACTGCCTGACAACCAGTGTCATTCAGAAAGTTTCTTATTCCAAAGGAAAATAATAATTCTGGAAACCCGTCGAATAAAACTGTCATCATGTTGGCTAAAGTTAAGTGGGTAAATATCCAATCTATTGGCTTCTTTCTTTGCAGAAAGCTCTTGACATATAGCAGGAGCAACAATAAATTGCCAATAAAACCAATAATGAACTGGAAGAAAAGTAATACTCCCCAAATTGTTTCTTGTAGAACAATCGTGTCCATCACTTTTATGTTCATTTGGTAAAGAACTCCAAAAAAAAAATAAATAACAGATTTGTTAGTGAACTTGAGATAACTGTCATGACATGCTGGCATCAATGTGACTAACATATACTTGTTCAGTAGAAGGTACAAAAGCGCTGTCATTTTTCAAAAAAATGAAGAATTAGTGAAAAAAGCATTTTAAGAGGGTTGGCAACATCACTGAGGAACAGGTATTGCTTCCATGTTTTTGGTTTTTGAGTTTAGTGGCCCAGCCAGTGATGCTTATCAGTTACTCCTAGTTTGCAATTTAGGAATCACCCCTGGCATACTTGGAGGACCCTATGAGATTCAGGGGATCAAATAAAAATGCAAGTGCCCTCCACGCACTTGCCACAACAGTGTCTCTGGCCCCGTTGTTTTTATTATTGTAAAACTCTTCTAGTTGATTATTTTCAGAGAAGCAAATTTAGTATCTAAATTTAGTATCTTGAACAACTTAAATCAAGTATATATAATATCATAGGGTTATACTTAAGTCATATGCAGCTTAAACAGATTCTGTTTAACTTAACAGCTATTATGCACTTTCATAATATATCTCTGCAGTTGAAAATCATTAAACTTTTTTTTTCATACTTTGGCTTTTTGAATAACACCCGGTGATCCTAGGGATTACTTCAGGCTCTGCACTGAGGAATAACCTCTGGTGGTGCTCAGGGCACCATATGGGGTGCCAAGGATAGACCCCTGGTCTGCTACATGCAAGGCAAATACCCTACCCAATGTACCTTCACTCCGGCCTTGTTCAAGTGTTAAAATCATAGTATTGGATCACCATTTTACATTAAGTCATTCTGGCCTCTCCTCAGATCCTCTTAGTCACAGATAGTTTCTGGGGAGCCAAGAGAAGCCCCTGAACATTGCAGAGTGTGACCCAAAAATCTACAGACTATCTGGTTCTGTAGATTTCTCAGTACCCATCCCCTCACCTCTCACATTCATTTATCTCACTTCTCACACTGGTCTTGGCCTTCCTCAAACATTCTCACTCTGTTCACTCTAAAGAAATCAGTCATCAGGGTTGGAGCCATAGTAGAGTGGGTAGGCATTTGCTTTGCATGTGGCCAGCCATCCCCTATGATCCCTGACATCCCCGATGTTCCCCGGGGCATTGCCAGGAGTAGTTCCTGTGTGAAGGAGCCAGGAGTCACTCCTTAGTGTCACCAGGTGTGGCAAAGAAAGGAAAAAAGTTTATCATAGTGTTGCTGTAAAAGTGATGAATGAGGATGTCAATATTCTTAGTGAATTGGTGTATGTGTTACTCTAAGAACTA
Source organism: Sorex araneus (assembly GCF_027595985.1). NCBI lineage: Eukaryota > Metazoa > Chordata > Mammalia > Eulipotyphla > Soricidae > Sorex > Sorex araneus. The sequence continues at coordinate 245,270,115 of NC_073303.1, forward strand.
ATTTTGGCCACCATAAAGTTTAAAAAATAGTTTTAAATGAAAATGCAGATTCAGAGCAATCAAAGGAGCCAGAGAGATAGTTCAGTGCAGAGGGCGCTTGCCTTGCTTGTGGTGGTTTGGGATTAATCCCCAGCATCATAAAGTGTCCCCGGAACCCGCCAGAAGTGATCTTTGGTGGAGTGATCTTTGGCACAGAACAGGAGTAATCCTGAGCACTGCTGGTGTGGCCCCCAAAACAAACAAAGCAAAATAAAAGGGAAAGAACAGTAGAATACAAAGTGCAACAAAATATATGGTTTAAACTGCAGAGAAGAAAATCATCAATTGCTGGGGCTGGAGTGATAGTGCAGTGGGCAGGGCGCTTGCCTTTCACACAGCCAACCAGGATTCCATCCCTGGAATCCCCTGAGCACAACCATAGTAATTCCTGCTTGCCTTGCACACAGCTGACCAGTTACCATCCCTTAGGGTCCCCCAGCACCATCAGAAGTAATTCCTCTGTGCAGAGGCAGGAGTAACCCCTCAGCCTCACTTGGTGTGACTCAAAAGCAAAAAACAAAACAAAGAAGGAAAAACCTCCAGAATATCATGAGTATAAAGGGATGTGAGTATAGGAACTCGGGTGAGCTTAGCATTAGAAAGCGTGTCCCACAAAAACAGCATCAGGAAAAATTAATTCTCCGTTTTTGTCTTTTTTTTTTTTTACTTTTTGGGTCACACTTTGTTGGATATCAACCCTAAGTGTTTTAGGCTTCACCTGTGAATGGCCCCTTTCCTCCTCCCAGAGAAGCTTCCCCTGCCCTTGCTAACAGCCCTAATTTGGTTACAGTCTATCTTCAACCTTTCCTTTGTGTTGGATATTAACCCTAAGTGCTTTAGGATGAATTGCCCCCTTCTCCCTCCCAGAGAAGCTTAACATGCTCTTGCTGGCAGCCCTAATCTGGTTCAAGTTTATCCTTAACCTTTCCCTTGTACTTTACCTCTCATTGTCACAGTTCCCCAAGACAGTCTTGATTACTTTAACCCAAAACTCTCTGGTAATTCTGAACTTTAAATTTGTTCTGCTTTGTATTTGAAGTGCTATATATTTGTACCTCTTTTTCTATCTCCCCTCTAGCCTTTTTATATTTTGTTCTTTGGTTAAACACAGAAAGACCATTAATGCTATGCTCCTAATATTTGGATTGACTCTGAGATATATCTGCTCCTGGGCATAATTACTTGGTCATAATTACTTGACTCAGGCTTGAGTTGCTGTAGTTCCAAATAGCCCAAAACAGAGGTCCCGCAGTGGGACTGGGATGGACCTGGGATGAAGGCAAAGCCATGCGGCATGGAAATGGGACATTCTAGAAGGCATAAATGCATGGTCTTGCTGCAAGCTGTTAGACCTAAGAGACAGAACCCCCATGGGGAAGGACAAGCTGAACTGGTCTGAGGACTTTGTCTGGGATTTATGGTAAAAGCCTTGCTTGCTCTCAGAGCCCTGAGAACTAAGTGTTGGGATCTTTGTCTCTTACTGTGTTATCCAAACAACTGCAAGTATTGATAACTTATACAACTAGAGTGAAATAAAAAAAGTAATGTAGATGTCCTTGGGAGACAGAGTGTCTTCTTGAGTTGACCTCCACAAGAGAATTTTCTCTGCCAAATGTTTATCTCTGTAAATGACCAATCACACTTATGTCCTTACCTCAACTCCCCTTCAGATGTTCTATAAGTATGCTAGCAACTCTGCATTAAAGGGGCCATTTTCACCATCAGACTATGGTCCCCCATCTCCCATCTCTCTGTCTCTCTGTTGGGGAGAGGTGGGGTGGTGGGGAGGAGGCTCTGAGCCACCGATTGCACACAGGCATCACAGCAGCAGCCCCTGAGTTTTACTTTGTAAAATCACATGCTTGGTGATGCTCAGGAAACTCCTGGCTCTGCATTCAGGAAATACTCCTGGCAATGCCTGGGGGACCCTATGGAATATCAGGGATGTTGGAACCCAGGTCAGCTGAATGCAAGACAATCGCCCTACCTCCTGCTCTATCTCTCAAGCCCCAGGGAAAGGAAATTTTTCTAAAGAAAAATCCTGTCTCTTTCTTCAAGCAGGAGCAGAGACAGGAGGTACTTACTGAGTTTGAGGCTGGTGAAGTTGACGGGACCCTCTGCCAGGCTGCAGTGAATGCCAGTGTGTTAATCCAGGGCTATAAAAACACACCAGTGACTTGGTCCCCAGAGACCCTGTCAATTGGAGCTCAGCAAACTTTCTGATGTGCCCATGGACCCACAAATTATTGTCAGAGCCGCAAATGGATCAATTTAGAAAAGTTTTTAGTGCAAGTCCCCCTCAGGTGTTCACTTCAGAAGTTTTTTCATTACATCAGCCTGAGTCCTCAGAGTTCTGCAGGAGCAGAGCAGAAAACAAACCTGGGCATAATTGGCTACTCACAGAGAAATCAAAAGTTCTCATAGCTGATCAAATAGCTTGACAACTTTTGGAGAGTAATTGCTTTTCTCTAAGGCAATTTGGGGTTTATTGTGGAACAACCAAGTCTGAACTGACTTAGGAAAAGAAGAATTATAAATGATATTTCTTTTCTTAAAATTAAAAAAAAATTAATGACTCACCTTGGGATACAGTTACAGACTTATAAAGCTTTCGTGTTTGAGTTCAATTTATACAATGATTGAGTACCCATCGCTTCACCAGTGCCCATTCTCCACCACCAAAGTTCTCAGTACTCCTCGGGCCACCCCCACCTTAACCCCTGCCCCCTGCCTCTGTGGCAGGCACAGTCCTTTACTCTCTCCTTTTGGATGTTATGTTTTGCAATACAGGTAGTAAGTTGTCATCATTTTTGGTTTATAGTGTACAGCTCGCATAAATGATAATTCTTTTTTTTTCGCTTTATTTTTTTTCAATTTTTTATTTTATTTTTTGTAACTTTTTATTAAATCACCATGTGGAAAGTTACAAAGTTCTCAGGTTTATATGTCAGTTATACAATATTCAAACACCCATCCCTTCAACAGTGCCCATATTCCACCACCAGAAACCCCAGTATACCCCCCGCCCCCACCCCCTACCCCCTACTGTATAACTAATGAATTTCACTTCATTTTTTCTATTACCTTGATTACATTCCATAATTCAACACAAAACTCACTATAGTTGTTGGAGTTTCCAACCAAGAGAGACAGACCTACTACATTTGATAATTAGTTTTTCATTGCTGGAAATGAAGAGATATGTAGCCCCACTGCTACAAGTACATAATTCTCACTCTCTTTTTTTTTCCCCTTTTTCCTTTCCCCCTTTTTTTTTTCTTTTTCCCCCTCATCCCCCTTTCCGTGCCTCATAGTATGGTGTACGCCACGCCGCGTCGGCCAGCGTGGGGCTTTTGTTTAGTTCACAGTCCAGAGAGGTGGCTGCTACATTAAAAACCTTCAAAATTTCAACAAAAACTTACTGTTATTATTTGGAGTTTCTCCCCCAAGTCAGACCTGTTCAAAAGGAACCGTTTCACATTGCTGACAATTATAAATGTTAAGTCGCGCGGATGCGGCAGTGTCCGCGCGGTTCTGGATTTCTGTATAAAGTCCAGGGAAAATTCTGCCAGAAATTACATAGCCCATCTCACAGTCCCAGTGCATTGCTGTAAGAAGTCTCTGAATTCAAAGTCTTTAGCGCAGAGTGTCCGATTCGCGCTCAGCGGCTCCGGGTTTATCTGGGCTGAGGGCGTGCCGGTTATGCCCCCTTCCCATGAGTTCCTGGGAGCCCCAAAAGTAAAAACCGAATACTTCTGGGTTTGGAGTCACAGAAGATGGTGCCTGCCACCTGGGTGCCGCCAGGCCACTGCTTTCCATGCAGGAAGACAGGGGGGGGGGGGGGAAATCCACCCCCGGCAGCACAGAGTTGTAGCCCAGTTCGCAGTCCCAGTGCATTGCTATCGGATGCTGCGCTGGATGCCCGAATATGTTACATCTCTGGAATCAAAGTCTTTAGGCGCAGAGTGTCCCCGCATAAATGATAATTCTTAAGAATAAAAACTATCAACCTGAATTTTAATGGGATCACTAGATCATATATAAATAAATTTATTTTTTAATTTATATTTTGGCTATTTTGGGGTCACACCTGACAATGCTTAAGGGTTTCTTCTGGCTCTGCACTCAGGAATGGCAGTGCTCAGGGGACACAATGGGATGCCGTGGATAGAACCTGTATCAGCCTCCTTGAAGGTGTGAACACCCTACCCGCTGGACTGTCACTCATTCTCCCATTGCCAGACCATACTAAGGATCTAAAGAAACATCCTTTGGGAATGAAAACAACTGAATCTCTGCCTTCTATCTTTGGCAACTTAGTGCAATGGACAATTGATTCTATTTTATAGTGAATGAAGCAGTGAAATGCATGTAGAATAATGCTTGAGGTAATTGCTGGCTTCATACTTCTCTTACTAAATTTTCTATCAGCCCTCTCTGTATTTTATATTGTGGCAAATTTCATGTCTAATACTGTAACTTCTTAGGGGTGTAGCAGAATCTTTCCTGCTTATCCATTCTTTAAACAGGTTTTCGTTTGCTTGTTTGTTTTGTCTTGTTTTATTTTTGGGTCACACCTGGTTGTGCTCAGGGTTTACTCCTGGCTCTGCAATCATGGATCACTCCTGGCAGGGTTGGGGACCATAGAGGATGCTGGTGTTTGAATCCAGGTTGGGCACACGCAAGGCAAGTGCCCTCCCAGCTGTACTATCGCTCCTGCCCTCTTTACACATTTGGATCTGGAGATACTTAACTGGCAGGCTGAGGGGTCATAGTTGAGTGACGTTTGCCTGCCCTAGTCTAAGCAAAGCTGGTTGGATCCATCTGAAGGTAGGTAGCCTGAGAGACCTGTGGGACAAAAGAAACAGGAGACCCAGGAAAACGAAAGGGTACAAAAGGGGAAGATATGGTGTTGTTGATGTTGTTGTTGTTGTTGTTGTTGTTGTTTGGGGGGGAGAGGGTGACACACTTGGCTCTGCTCAGGGATTACTCCAGGCAGGCTCAGAGGCCCTGAAACCATCCATTAAAGCTATGTGGACAGGGGCTGGATGACTTAGACAGTGGCAAGGGAGCTTGCTTTGCACACTGCCTGCCAAGGCTGGTCTGGGTTTGATCCCCGGCACCACTTCTGGTCCCCGAAGCCCACCAGAAGTGATCCCTGAGTGCAGAGCAAGGAGTAAGTTCTGAGTGTATTATTTTGTTGCTAAGTTTTGCAAATGTCCGCACATCTTGGATATTTGTGTTTTTGTCACATGAATGCTGTGCAGATATTTTCTCCCGATCAGTGAGGGAGGGTTTTAATTTGGGCCCCTGTTTCTTTGGCAGTGCAGAAGCGTTTAATTTGATGTACTTCCTCTGCTTTGACTTTGTTTTCCATGAAATATAATCATCAAAGACATTTCTTTTTCTTTTCTTTTGAGAACTTATTTTCTAATCACACATTAAAAAAATTAAAGCACTATGATTTCCAAAGTTATTCATAGTTGAGCTTTCTCCACCACTAGTGCCAAGGTCCCCCCACCAATGTTCTCAGGTTCCTGCCCATATCCCCAACCCACCTCCAGCCCTGCCCTCTGGACAAGCAGCTTTCTAGGTTTGGTTGTGAAAGTTCTGGTCTCTTGATTAAAGTGTTGTTGACACTGTGGTTTGGATTTTTGTTTCCTTAGTGACACCTTTGTAGCTGAATTCCTGGACCTGGCCCCAATTCCTTCTCATCTGTCTTTTCTCTCTCTTCCCTCCACTCTTTCTTTCCTTCTCCTCCCTCTACCATGGGGCTAAGGTTGATTAGAGCATCCTCCTATTTCAAACACTGTATTTCCTCGGTCAGTTATTCTAAATGCCACATAAAATTGATATTATCCTGTCTTTATCATTCTTCTGACTAGCTTCAGTCAACAATCATTAAGATATTTCTGAAGTTGATATGATGGACATTATTATTAGTAGTATTATTAATACTATTGGCTTCTTGGGTCACACTTGGTGATGCTCCGCGGTTACTCCTGGCTCTGCCCTTAGGAATTACTCCTGGCAGTGCACAAGTGGACCATATGGGATACTTGGGATCTAACCCAGGTCAGCCACATACAAGGAAAACACACTACCCATAGCACTCTGGCCCCAGGGTTCACTCTCGATGCTATACTTTCTAGATATTTGGAGAATTTCATTTTAATATTATTTGTTCATCATTATATTCATAGAGGAACATCACTGACCTGAAACTTCTGTGTGCATTGTCTTCAATCCTTCTTTCATATACTTTTGTCAATAACATCTATTTGTATTTTTTTTCATGATGCCACACACATATTGATAGTCGGGCAATGTCTTAAGGAGACAGCCTCTAACCAGAGGAAAACAGTGCTTCTCTCTCTGAGGTCTAGAAGGTCCCTCTGAAGTCAGGCAGAAAAAAAATCAAAAAAGCTAAACTGCCCTGAGACCTACAGTTGGGAAAATAGGACCAGATGCCTCCTGGGTAAAGTGGTCTTGCTCTAATTTAATTGAATCTAAATGGACAAGTTTCAAGCCAGGAGGACTGGTCAATGGTTGCTCAGAGGTGTGGGGAATGGATGGTAGTTAAGATAGAGGAGGATCCACTATGACAACACTAGTTGGAAATGATCACTCTGGACAAGAGATGAGTGTTGAAAGCAGGAAAAGGGATATAAATGATAACCTTTCAGCATCTGTATTGCAAGCCATAATGCAGAAAATGAGAAGGGGTGGGAGAGAGAGAGAGAGAGAGAAAGAGAGAGAGAGAGAGAGAGAGAGAGAGAAGAGAGGTGCCTGCCATAGAGACAGGCTGGGGCCGGGGGTAACTTGAAGAGGTGGGAGGGAAACTTGGGGACATTGGTGCTGGGACATTACACTGGTAGAGGGATGGGTGTTGGAACATGTATGACTGAAACCCAATTATGAACAATTTTCTAATGCTCTAATGCACTGTGACTCAATAAAAAAATAAATTAATCTATAACTTTCGACCCCAGTTCTTACCACACCAGTGCCAAGACATTGCCACTTTTAAAGAAGACAATCTGTGACTGTAATTGTAAAGGTGGAAGGGAAACCATATTGTCCCTCAGAGACACGTTTCTTTGGATAAAAAAAGAAATTATCGTCTTATGGAGGGATAATGAATTTTCCAGTTCAAATCCAACATAATAGACGTTGGAGTGATAGTACAGCAGGTAGGGTGGTTGCCTTACATGCGACTAATCTGAGCATAATCCCTGCATCCCATATGATCCACTGAGCCCCGCCAGGAGTAATTTCTGAGCACTTCCAGGTGAGGCCTCAAAACAAAAGAAAAATCTAAAGTATTATTAGCTACACCCTTGAAAGCATGCAGTGAGTTTCAGTCTAAGTACTTAGGTACTGCACTGACAGAGGGGGCTCCAGCCATCAGGCTTCTGGGGGCTGCTGTGGGACCAAAGACTGGACTTCTCTACTGGCTTGCCTCACTGCCAGGGAAAGGGAACAGGTTTATAAGACCTTGGAGACACTACCGCAACAAACACAAACAATTTAAACTGAACAAAATAACACAATGTATGTTGAGAAATACATAACTTCTCAGTCACTCCTGTAAAACACCATAATCTTCCTGAGTATTACACTGAGGGATTACATACAACACGCCCAGAGCTATGAGCTCCCTACAAAGCACACTCTATCCCCCTCAAAAGATTTCAAGATCAAGACCCAATCAGGTAACTTTGTAAGTCTGTAACTGTATCTCACGGTGATTCATTAACAAAAAATTAAAAAGAAAACGATTTCAAGATCAAAGAAAGCAAAGGTGGAGGTGCTGTGTGTATTAGTTTAAATGTAAAATTCCGGTAACTGTCAGTCACCTTTTGTTTTGTCAGCCTGCATCCGAGACCCAGAAATGCTAAGGAAAGAAACGAGGAAACCAGGGTTGTCCGAGATTCTTCATTATTTGAGCTGCGGTCACAGGGTTTGGGGGAGCCACGTCTGTAACGGGTAGATCAACACTCGCTGTGCCCGATGCCAACTTCAAAGTCCCGGGCTGGCCACGTGCACGGCAAGTTTTGTAGAAAGTTCCTCAATGAGGAAGTGATAAACACCTAAACACAAATGTAGCAGGTGGATCTTATGGAACCTTAAGCAGATCTCTTGTTAGTTAAACTTAAACTTCAAATGTCCTAAGGTTGATCTTTCTTCCTAAAACTCTGGTATACAGGTTCCACTGAGGCCCTCTAATGAGTTAGAGCCAAGGTCTGGGTATTTGTTCTGGGCTTTGCAAAACATGCGGAAAGGCTTACAAACAGGCATTGGAGGACTAGCTCCGCTGACGAAGCACAGGGTCTGTAGCCTAACGGTCAGCTTCTAAGGATAGAGAAGAGATGCTGGTGGCTGGAGCCATCCCCAGTGACAGTTGGTGGTGGGAGTACAAAGGTTTCCTGGCTAAGGAGCACGTGCCTTTGAGCCCGCCCCTAGAAACTGGTCCGCGTGGCGCTGGTCCTTAGTAACAGCCAATGAGAGAGAAGCGGGGCACCACATGGACCAATAGGAGGCGTGTCCGTGGGTATTTTCGGGCCCTGGGGCGGGGTTTGGCTCATTGCCTGTCTCACTATCAAAGCGATTAGTTGTGGACTCTGAATCGCGAGGATGAGGTCTAGGCAATTGCACAGTGAATCCCGAGCATCCCGAGCCTCCCAGGAATCCCAAGAATTCCCAGATGACAGGTCAGCAGGATGGGGGCTGCTCTCGCCTGGAGTGGGCCAGGGGAGGAAAGAGTGAAGTTCTGGGGTGCGAGTCGGATTTGGTGGCTGGTGACCAGCGCGGTGTGGACCCGTTGGTAGAGGCGTCTATGCTGCCAGCATCAGGGATTGGGTTCGGGTCTTCACTGAGAAACTCTTGGGGAGTTTCCTTCTGACAGCTCCTGGCCCTGCTCCCCAAGTCCAGGTAGAACCAGCCTTGGGTCAGGGTCAGTCTCTGCGGGGAGCGGTTTGTGTCTGAAATGCTTTTGCTGTGGCGGGTAGGTGCCAGATTCGGAACTGATAACCCAGGGTGAAACGCCCTTTTCTCACCTTTCCAGCAATTATCTCCTGCTCAATACTGTCTGGTTCACAGTGATTGATGCCCCGAGTTTGGGATCCTCTTTTCAAAAAAAAAATTATTTTAATTAAAAATATTTTGGGGGTAATCTTTCTTGTCATGCTCTACCCAATGATGTCCCACCCCTCATTTGGACAAAGCGAGAACCTGAGAAATTTCCGGATGAGAGATGTTTGTCAATTTCTTGTTTATGACGACTTCATGGGGGGCAGGGGAGGGGAATTGAGTGACATCATATTAAAACGTTGTCAGTTCCTTAGAATTTCACTTGGGTTATTTTTAACTTACTAAGTTAACTTAGTCGTGATTCTGGAGCCCAGAGCCCAGCCCGCTTCCCCACTCTAGTGCGTTGATCCCAACTTATTATATTTTAATCAGGATGTCTGGATTTAAGGGAAATGGTGTGTCTTATATCTTAATTTGACTCAGGGGAGAAGCTTCAATTGATGCTATTTCAACTGTAACAAATACATTCTTAACGCCTAAGATGAACGCTGATAACTTGGTTTATGTTTGAATTTGAAATGTGTTTTAGTTGCTTTTTTTGGGGGGGTCACACCCGGTGATGCACAGGGTTATTCCTGGCTCGTGCACTCAGGAATGACTCCTGGCAGTGCTCAGGGGACCGTATCGGATGGTGGGAATCGAACCCAGGTCGGCCGAGTGCAAGGCAAACGCCCTACCGCTGTGCTAACGTTCCAGCCCCTGTAACGGGATTGAAACGTCGTCACGCTCCTGGAAAATGGGTCACTGGGCTGGGCTGCAGGCCAGACTGGCAAATAACCCCAAGTTCCAACGCGGGCTCCCTTTATTTCTCCCTCCCCGAGTCAGCACCACTGAATGTGATGTCAGCAGCACCAACCCTGGTGGCCCCCAACACTGAAGTTGAAAACTGAAGTGCACCCCAAAGCTTTGGACCCGTACCTCGGCGAGTTTTCCCGAGAGGGTGACCCTACCAGGCACCGCACCTGCTCCCCAGTAAGGGATCAAAATACAATACAGAAAGGCTCAGGGTAGAAAATAGTTACTTGTTTTAAGCATTTTACTTTATATTGTTTATTCCAACAAACTTTGAGAATGGCAAATAGAAGGAACAGAAAATAAATCATTAAGGACTAATTAGTGCATATCTGATTCTTTTTAAAAAATTATTTATTTTTTAAAAATTTTATTTTATATTCATAAAGTAGTTGACAATATTTGATTACACTTAATATTCGAACACCAATTCCACCATCATTAGACCTTCCCGCCACCATATTTTAGATGTTTCCATTCCCAACCCCAACCCCTGCCCCCAAGCAGAACCAAAGTAGTTTAATTTCTAATTGTTATGAATAAACCACTGAAAATGCTCCAAAAAACTTTTCTTAGGGGAGAGTGTGTGAAGATTATTTAGAATGTTAGTTGCACACCAGAACTACTTCACATGATTGAGGGTTCTTTTGTTTCTTTTTGTTATTTTATTAAGTAGTTCACAATATTTGATTACAGCTAATATTCAAACACTTATCTCACCACTGTTGCACCTTCCCACCAACATATTTCGGATGTTTCCATCCTGAACCCCAACCCCTGCCCCAAAAAGAGCACCGCCAGGGGTAATTCCTGATTGCATAGCCAGGAGTGACCCCTGTGCATCGTCAGGTGTGACCTAAAAAGCAAAAAAAATTTAAAAAAGATTGAGGTTACAAGGAAACACAGAGGATTGGGAGCACTGTGATGGGAGTATCCCAATAAACCTTGGAAAAAAACTGCCTCTTGTAAGTGCAGCTTTCTATAATGTGTTTCATTCAATTCAGCTATTGATTTTTCTCAGCATGTACATTGAGCTGTGGACATGGAGACATGTCCATATACGATGTTATTTTCTCATGGGTCAGGAAAAAGGGTCCATGCTTGGAAGCCTGCCTCAAGGGCTAGGGGAGGGCATTTGGGACAGAGAAGGGACCATGATGGCAATAATAGTTGGAAGGATCGCTCTCCATAGGAGATGTGTACTGAAAGTGGGCAAACAACCAAACATAATGGCCCCTCAGTATCTATATGGGAAATGATAATGCCCAAAAGGGTGGAGGAGGTTGGGAGAGGGGGAGAGAGTGAGAGAGAGAGAGAGAGAGATAGATAGATAGATAGATAGATAGAGAGAGAGAGAGAGAGAGAGAGAGAGAGCCTCACATAGAGGCAGGCTGAGGGGGCAGTGGCTGGGGAGATACTGGGGATATTGGTGGTGGGGAATATACACTGGAAGGGGAGTGGTTGGGTGTTGAAACATTGTATGACTGAAACTCAATCATGAAGGCTTTGTTAATATCTCATAGTGATTCAATAATTAAAAAATGTTATTTTCTTTCATTTTACATCACATTCCCCCCTCCTTTTTTTTGAAATCCCTGGTCACACCTGTTGATGCTCAGGAATCACTCCTGGTCCTGTGCAGGATATGTGCAAGGCAAGTGCCCTACCCATTGGGCTATCTCTCCAAACTCTCATCACTTAACCTTTGCAGGGGAATTTTTCTGTCCTGAGAACTTTGTGTTACAGCTGGTGTGAGAGTTTTCAAGTCTCTGACGGCAGTGGTTTGTGGAGAAGATTTCCTCATCTTTCCAAAGGTGCAGTTCAGGAAGGGGCCTCAAAGGTTTTTTATCAGGAAAACAGGGCAGATCATTGGATAGCAGGAAGACACAAAAACAGCAATGTTTTCTAACCTTCGTATATCATGACGGTATGCTACATAAATGGTAAGGCAGCAGTTGATACAGTAAAAAAAAGCAAAGCAGCTCACATGGACCAGGATGGTGTGGGTGACCTTGATCTCAAGAGAGGACTGTGGGCAGAGACTGTGCCTAAGGATGTATTGGACATTCTTGCGGTGGTTGAAGAGGAACTTTACCATGTGCCCGCTGGTCCAGATCATGAGGAACACACACAGCAGGTCTCTTATAGTCATTACTCCCTGGAATGCAGACACTCCATTCCTCTCAGCATTATGTGCTATACAGTAGTTTAGGTTATAAGAGTCTTCAGTTCCAGTAGTGTTGAATGGGGCCTTCACTATCAATATAACCCATGCATAGATCAGCATGTTGAGTACCCAGAAAAAGAGGAAGGCAGAAGAAATGCATGTGTAGATGTTTGATTTGAACCATGCCCACTGAGTATTATTGTTGGTGATCACGATGGCTTGGAACACACTGAGGAAAGATGTGGTACAGAGGGAAAGACCCCGGCCCACTCGGTAAAAGAATAAAATTGCCTGACAACCAGCGTCGTTCAGAAAGTTTCTTATTCCAAAGAAAGAGATTAATTCTGGAATCCCGGCGAAAAAAATTGTCATCATATTGGCAAAAGTTAAGTGGGTAAATATCCAATCTACTGGCTTATTTCTTTGCAGAATGGTTTTGACATATAGCATAAGCAAAAATGAATTTCCAATAAAACCAATCATGAATTGGAAACAAAATAATACTCCCCAAACCGTATCTTGTAGAATTACTGTGTCCATCGCTTTCTTGTTCATTGGATGAGGACCTAGACAAAGTATAAATAACAGATCGGTTGGCGAACTTGAGAGAAGTGTCACAACATGCTGGTGTGAATGTGACTTACCCATTATGTCAGTAGAATGTGTAAAAGCGCTGTCATTTTTCAGAAAAGGAAGAATTAATGTGAAAAGAATTTTTAAAGAGTTATTGACATCATTTAGGAGGAATTATTGCTTCTATTTGTTTTGTGTTTTAGTCATAATCAGAATTACACATCGATTCCTCCTGGCTCTGCACTCAGGGATCACTCCTGGTACGCGTGGAGGACCCTAGGAGATGTAGGGGATCGAACCCGGGTCTGCCATGTGCAAGGCAGGCACCCTCCACACTGTACTATCTCTGACTCCTGTTGTTTCCATTTTTGTAAAGCTATTCCAGTTGGCTATTTCCAGAGAAGTAAAGTTAATATCTTGTTGAGTAATTTTTTAATCAATTACATGTTTTATATTTATCATAATGTATCATAGCAGTTATATTTAACCTCTATGATACATTTAAGTCATATGTAGCTTAGATTGGTTCTATTTAACTTGACAGCTTTCATGTATTTTCATAATATTTCCCAGAAACTGATAATCGGGTCTTTTTACTTTTTTCCTTTGGCTTTTTGGGTCACACCCAGGGATGCTCAGGGATTATTTCTGGCTGTGCACTCAGGAGTTACCTTTCTTGGTGTTCAGGGCACCCTGTTGGGTGCCAGGGATCAAACCCTGGTTGGCCACATGCCGATCAAATGCCCTAGCCAATGAACATTCTCTCTGGTTTCATTCTAGTCTTTTAAATCATAGTATTGGATCTCCATTTTACATGAAATCATTCTGGCCTCTCCCCAGATCCCGTCACAGAGAATCACAGGACCATCAGATTCTGTAGATTTCTCTTCTGAAACTTTTGTATTATATCCTCCAGTGCTCCAAAACGATTTGATTTGAGAGCTCTGACCAGCGAGCTTGGTCACACAGAATGGAATACACATCAGGAGTGTCCAAGCTTTAGGATCACCCAAACAGATAGCACACAGAGCAGCCATTTATTCATCCAAATCGCTCCAGCATCCTGGTTCTCGTCATGTGAGCCGCTGTTGAAGTTGACAGAAACATTCAGCACTGTGAGTAGATGCAGCACAATTAAGGGGTGCATGAAGACAGAGACCCGGATATTTCAAATGAATCAGCGGCACCTTTAAAGGATAGATTACGTGCCAATTTGCTATTCTATTCTATTCTGGCTTGAACATGCCTGTCTGCTTCCCTCTGGTCTAAACTTGTTTTCCTCAGGGACTATTCCGACCTTGGGGTTCCTGTTAGGGGCTGAATTTCCCACCTCTCACTATTCCTTACCCAGGTCTCTTGCAGTGTCCATGAACTCATAGGTACTTTGGTTCAGTGAAGGTCTCAATATCTTTCCTGGACATTATCTTCATTTACTTCTCTACCATGAGTTAGAGCTTCTCAAGAACCCTTTCTTGGGGTAGAGCGTTTGCCTTCCATGCAGCCAGCCTGCGTTTTCAATCTCCCGCACCCCAAGTGGTGCCCCCAGCACTGCCAGGAGTGATTTTTGAGTGCAGAGCCAGGAGTAAGACCTGAGCATTGTTGGGTGTGGCCCCTCAAAACAAACCCAAGGGAGGCAATTCTGGGGCAAAACTCCGAGGATCCAATTTTATCTTGTGCAGGGGCTGGACTTCAGGCTGGGGCAGGGTGAAGAGCCTGAAGTGGTTTACGTACCATACAGCTGTTTGAAAAAATGGTGTTGTGCAATTCGCTTATAAATGGATGCACATGGAGAATATCATGCAGAGTGAAATAAGTCAGAAGGAGACGGACAGACATAGAATGCACTCATTTGTGGGATTTAAAAAACCCCATATAGTATAAGTTTAACAACCATGGACAGTATAAAAAAGGGGCAGGAGGATTGGTTCGTGATTGGAAGCCTGTCTTAGGGCTGGAGGAGAGGCAGTTGGTTTAGAGGAGGAACCACTATTGACAACGATGGTTGGAACAGATTGCTCTGGATGGGAGATGTGTGCTGAGAGTGGGTAAAGGGCCAAACATGACGGACTCTCAGTATCTGTGTTGCAAGCCTCAATGTCCAGAAAGAGAGAGAAAGAGAAATAGAGAGAGACAGACAGACAGACAGAGACTGACAGATAGACAGAGATAGGCAGAGACATAGAGATAGAGAGACAGAGACAGAGAGAAAGAAGAAAAGTGCCTGTCATAGAGGCAGGTGCAAGGGGACCCCTAGCAGGAGGGATACTGGGCATATTGGTGGTGGGAAATGTACACTGGTTGAGGAATGGGTGTTGGAACATTGTATGACTGTAACTCACTCAAAAAAGCTTATTACTGTATCTCACAGTGATTCAATTAACACACACACACACACACACAAAGAAATTTGTTGTGTGTGTGGGGGTCTCTCTCCTTCCTGCCCCTTAAATACCGCACCCAAGGATTGGAGTGCTCCCTTTGATCCCAAGCCTACTTCCAGTCGATTCTCAGTCACTCGTTTTGAAACACTCGTCATCCACCTACAACCTCTGTCGAGTTCCCTGTAGAAAAGTTAATTGAGCCCAAATCACTGTCTTCCCTCCATAGATGCTAATCGCGGTGGCACTGCCTAACCCAACCCTGCTCCATTTGGTGGTGCAACGCTGAGGAAAGCCATTTTCAGTACCCTCCCCCTCACCTCTCACATTTATTAGTTCTCACATCTCACTCAGGTCCTGGCCATTGTCACACATTCTTATTCTACTTATTTTATAGAAATTTGTGATTAGGGTTGAAGCCATAGTATAGCAGCTAGACATTTGCTTTGCACGTGGCCACCTGGGGTTCAATGGCTGGCATTCCATATGGTTCCCTGGGCACTACCGGGAGTAACTCCTGACTGCAAGGCCAGGAGTAATCCCTGAGTATCACCTGGGGTGGAAAATAATGAAAAAAAATGAATTTATTTTATTCTGACTGCTAATGACAATTTTTTTTTAATTTTCCACCCCTAGTGATACTCAGCAAAAGTTTCACAATATTTCCCATGTAGGGACAGCCATGAGTGAAACAAGCAAAAGGATTATTTTAAGGAAAATTGGTTTCACGGGGCTGAAGCAATAGCACAGCCAGTAGGGCATTTGCCTTGCATGCGGCCAACCCAGTGTCGATTCCCAGCATCCCATATGGTCCCCTTAGCACCATCAGTGGTGGTTCCTGAGTGCAGAGCCAGGAGTGACCCCTGTACAACATCAGGTGTGACCCAAAAAGCCAAAAAAAAAAAGGCCTGGAGCAATAGCACAGTGGGGAGGACACTTGCCTTGAACACGGTTGTCTTGGGTTTGATCCCTTGGTACCACATATCCTCTGAGCCCCAATCGGAGTGATTCCCGACATAGAGCAAGGAGTAAGCCTTGAGCACAGCCGGGTGTGGCCTAAAAGCAATAAGGAACACAAGGCAAACAGCATAAGTCCATTAGGGACTTCAGAAACATGGTAGAATATCATCACTCTAGGAAACATATTCACAGAATTGACTTAACATTATGGCAGAGCCTGTAATGCCCTTGGCGTATTCGATATGCCAAAAACAGGAACAATAATGGGCCTCACTTCGTGTTCCTGGAGCCAGCAGACGCTGTTGGGCTAGCAGGAGACAGAGACGAATGGAGGCGTTACTGGCGCCCAATGGAGTAAATCATGAACAACAGGATGACAGTGCAACAGTGCAGTGCAGACTTAACATTTGGCAAAATATGTCAGATTACCAAAGGACAAATGAGACAGGCAGCTCTCTCCTTGAAAAATCTCATTCATGGGGCTGAAGTGAGAGTACAGCTGGGAGGGTGTTTACCTTGCATGCGTCTGACCCTTTGGATCCCGGCATTTTGTACAGTCTCTCAGCACCCCCAAGAGTAATTCCTGAGTGCGGAGTCAAGAGTATCCCCTTAACATTGCCAGATGTGACCCAAAAAGCAAATACAACCAACCAAGCAATCATCTCCACATGGGACCAGAGTGATAACACAGCGTCCTGGGAGGGTTCTTGGCTGGCACGCAGCTGATAGGAATTACCCCACCTGGAGTAATTCCTGAGTTCAAAGTCAGGAGTAAGCACTGAGCATCACCGGGTGTGGCTCCAAACAGAAACAAAAAAATCTTGTATATGCAAATTATAAATAAAGGGAGAATGAATTTTTTGGGGGGGTCACATCTGGCGATACACAGGGGTTACTCCTGGCTCTGCACTCAGGAATGACTCCTGGCAGTGCTCAGGGGACCCTATGGGACGCAGGGAATCGAACCCGGATTGGCAGCATGCAAGGCAAACACCCCACCCGCTGTACTATCGCTCCAGCCCCTAAGGGAGAACTAATTGATTCAAGTTTATTCTAACAAATCTATAAGGTGCCAAACTTATAACTTCAGATCATAAGTATGAACAGATCGCTCCACCGAGTGACAAAAGCGAACGGCAAGGCCGCGGTGGGGCGGCGCGTGGGGGGCGCTGGGAGCGAGCACCGGCGGGGGCGCACCAGCCCGAGTCCCCAGAGCCGGCGGGACTGGCCCAAGGCCGAGCCAGAGCCGGGGCCCGCGCCCGCGCCCGCGCCGGCCTCAGGCCCCGCGCCGGCCTCAGGCCCCGAGCCGGCGCGCGACATCCGCTGTGAGTTCTGCCCTGAGTTCTTCGAGCACCGCAGGGGCCTGTCCGGCCGCGCACGCTCGCCCCTGCGCCAGATGGGCGTCACCGAGGGTCTGTCGCTGGCTCGCCCACCGACACCCTGCGGGAGCCCCTCAGACAGAAGCCCCAGCCGCGCCTCGTCAAGAAGGAGCCGCGGGCCGGGGACCTGCCCCTGCGCTGGTGCAGGACGGGCCTCCCCGGGTGGCCGGGCCGTGCAGAGTGCCCTGCCGCTGGTGCCCACGGCGGGCCGGCCGGGCACCCCGGGCGCTGGGCGGGGCCGCACCCCCCGCGGGCTCATCCTGGCGCCCCTCAGCCGTGCCAAGGCGGCAGCCGGCGGCTCCCGAGGCTCCGTGGCCCCCAAGCGGCCCCTGTGGGAGGACCCCCGCCCGCCCCCTGAGGTGACGGCCAAGACCCGCACCAGACCGAGCTGCCCTTCACGGCCAAGGCCGCCCCCTCGCCCACCGGCGCCTGCTGCGAGCTGCGCGGCCTCGACTCTGAGACCCGCAAGGCGCTGGCGGCCCCGCGCGGGCGGCGCCCCTGAGGCAGTTTGGGGTGACCGAGCGGTGCGGGAATGAGGCCCCCATGGAGACGCTGAGCGAGGGGACCAAGCGGCGGCCCCCAAAGGTGGGCGCCCATCGCAGCTCCATCCGGGGCGGCCGTCCCTGCACCAGGAAGCTCCGCGGTGCCGGCCACAGGCGTGAGGGTGACGAGCGGCCGCCGCTGGGGTGGCCCCGGTGGCCTGGCTGTGGGGGGCGCAGCGCCTGTGGCGAGCCGGGGCTGGAGCTGGGCGCGCGGCTGGTGGCAGCGAGCGGCCTCTGGCCTCGGCCCTCCAGGCACAGGGAAGGCCGAGGAGCACCAGCGGCTGAGCAGCAACTGATCTTGTATATGCAAATTATAAATATAGGGAGAATGAATTTTTTTGGGGGGTCACATCTGGCGATGCACCTCTGGGGCCCGGGCGGGTAGGACGCTGGCGGTCTGCGACAGAAGCGAGAGGAGGTCGGCAGCCCCCGCCCCGGGTCCGGCCGGGCCCCTCCCCGGGGCCACGACCCCCTCAGACGTCACTCGTCAAGTCTGCGGGCAACGTCTGTCCCCTCAGGGGCGGGTTCTGCGAGGCGCAGTCCCGGGGACCGCTGTCCACCCAGGA
This sequence comes from Sorex araneus, assembly GCF_027595985.1. Lineage (NCBI taxonomy): Eukaryota > Metazoa > Chordata > Mammalia > Eulipotyphla > Soricidae > Sorex > Sorex araneus. The sequence goes on from NC_073303.1 coordinate 245,288,604, forward strand.
GGAGGGGGCGCGGCACTTGCCGCGGCTCATCCTGGACAGGAGCTTCTCCAGAGTGGACGCCCCTCCCGAAGAGCCCCCCGCCCCGCAGGCACAGACGGCCGTGGCCGAGGCGCCCTGATGCGCGCAGTCCACACCCTCCTGCACCCTCTCCTCCCTCTTTCCTTTCCGTTTCCAAAGGAGCAAGCCAGAGCCTCCAACCGGTCCCCAGGGGGCCGGGCACACTGCAGCCGGGACACCCTCCCCCAGCAGAGCACTTGGGGCCTGGGGGGTTCCCTGGCCCGTGGGGGCAGCCAGGGGGGTCTGCGCTTGCCTTCGATGGCCATTTCCAGAGACCCCAAAGACCCCCTGTCCTGGCTCACTCCTGTCCCCGTGGACCAACTCACTCTGGACACCTGCACGCACGCACGTCGTTGACCTGGGATCTGCCGAGCCCCCCAGTTCCCGAGTTGAGCGACCAAGTCCCGCCAAGGTGCTTGCTCAGGGGAGGCCGGGAGCCCCTACTGAGCCATGAGGCCACGGAAACCCTTGCTGGCCACGCCCCCCAGGGGCTTCCCCAGCAGGAAGAGCTCAGAGCTGACAGCTGCCCCCTGCCAGGTCAAGTGCCCCAGCCTTGGGGCTTGGGCGGGAGGGGTTGCGGTGGGCTCCCCCACGCCGCCCTCTTCACTTTTCTCTGTTGCTTTCTTTCTATGTATAGCTCATCACTGTTTTAAAAAATGCCTTTTGTGTAGAGAATTTAAAAAAAAGTATGAACATATCAACTATTGTATGTTCACTTTATTCCATTATATCTTCATCATATGATAAAGAAATAAAGAAGATAAATATTGAAAATTAAAAATTGTTAGATTTCTTGGTTCACTATGAATGAATGATCTACACTGGTTAATAATTGAAACCTCCAAAAATATTATGATAATACAGTTTACAAAATACTTGCAAAGTTAAAGGATTTTCAACATTATTACTCCGATAAAATATTCTAATTGAAAAAAATAATTTCACTTGATAAAAGAAATTCTTCGTCAAATTTTTTTAACTCGTAGAAAGATGTTTTCTTAAGGCAGAAAAAAACTTTGAATACATAAATCATTGATGAATCACATCTGGTATTGTAGTTAGAAAATTCTCACCAAAATTAAAACCTCTAAAATATATTAAAATAAACCTCAAACAACCCTAAAATTCATTAATTAAGCTGAATTAGATAAGGTAGTCCTAATACACTTTTCTTTTTTTTTTGTCGCACTTGGCAGTGCTCAGGGCTTACCCCTGCCTCTGCACTTAGGGATCAATCCTGCTGGCTCGGTGACTCTATGGGATTTGGGGATTTAACCTGGGTCAGCTGGAAGCATGGCAAGAGCCCTCCCCGCTGCACTGTGGCTTCAGTCCCAGTCCCAAATGTTAAAAAATTTTGGTTATTAGATTATAGGATCTAAGAAAAAATATATTAAAAAAGGCATTTGGGAGAAAAGTTAACAATTAATGAGAAATGCATAAAGAGGTGGGGGGAGATAAATAAAATAAAACAGCTCAGAAAACAAAGTTTAATCGGAGTGGAAAGGAGAGCAGAGTTGCTGTAAAAGTAATGAATGCGGATGTCAATATTCTTAGTGAATTGGTCTATGTGTTACTCTAAGAACTAGTTTTGGCCTTCATAAGGTTTTAAAAAATAGTTTTAACTGAAAATGCAGATTAAGAGCAATCAAAGGGGCCAGAGTGATAGTCCAGTGCATAGGGTGCTTGTCTTGCTCGTGGTTTGTTTGGGATTAATCCCCTGGCATTATATGGGGTCCTTGGAACCCACCAGGAGTGATCCCTGAGCACAGAATCAGGAGTAAGTCCTGAGCAAGTATTGTATTGTTGTATTGCTGGTGTGGCCCCCAATCAACCAAAGTTAAGTAAAAGGGAAATAACAGTAGAATACAAAACATAACAAAATATATGGTTGAAATTGCAGAGAAGAAAATCATCAATTGATGAGGCTAGAATGACAGTGCAGTGGGTAGGGCACTTGCCTTTCACACAGGCAACCAGGATTCCACCCCCAGTATCCCCTGAGCACGACCACAGTAATTCCTGCTCGCCTTGCACACAGCTGACCAGTTACCATCCCTTAAGGTCCCTCAAGCACCACCAGGAGTAACTCCTGCATGCAGAGGCAGGAATAACACCTCCAGCATCACTTGGTGTGACTCAAAAGCAAAAAAAAAGAACAAAGAAGAAAAAACCTCCAGAATATCATGAGTATAAAGGAATGTGAGTATAAGAACTCAAGTGAGCTTAGCATTAGAAAGCGTGTCCCACAAAATCAGCATCAGGAAAAACAAATTCTCCTTCTCTTTTTTTTTTCTTGTCATTTTGGGTCATCCCTAGGGATATTCGGGTTACTCCTAACTCGGCATTAAAGAAACACTCCTGGCAGTGCTCGAGGGACACTATGGAAAGTCGGGGATGTTGGAGCCCAGGTCAGCTGTGTCTAAGGCAAAGTTCCTATGCCCTGCACTATCTCTCCAGCTCCAGGGAAAGGAAATTTTCTAAAGAAAAATCCCTGTTTCTTTCTTCAAGCAGGAGCAGAGACAGGAGGTACCTACTGAGTCTGAGGCTGGCGAAGTTGACAGGACCCTCTGCCAGGCTGCGGGTGAATGCCTGTGTGTTAATCCAGGGCTATAAAAACACCAGTGACTTGGTCCCCAGAGACCCTGTCACTTGGAGCTCAGGAAACTTTCTGATGTGCCCATGGACTCACAAATTACTGTCTGAGACGCAAATGAATTAATTTAGAAAAGTTTTTAATGCAAGTCCCCCTCAGGTGTTCACTTCAGAAACTTTCCTATTACGTCAGTCCGAGTCTGCGGAGTCCTGCAGGAGCAGAGCAGAAAACAAACTTGGGAATAATTGGCTACTTGCAGAGAAATCCGAAGGTCTCTGAGCTGATCAAATAGCTCTGACAACTTTTGGAGAGTAATTGCTTTTCTCTAAGGCTTCTCTCGATTTGGGATTTATTGTGGAACAACCAAGTCTGAACTGACATAGGAAAAGAAGAATTATAAATGATAATTCCTTTTTAAAATTTAAATTTTTTTTAATGAATCACCTTGAGATACAGTTATAGACTTACAAAGCTTTCGTGTTTGAGTTTCAGTCATACAGTGATCGAGTACCCATCCCTCCACCAGTGCCCATTCTCCACCACCAATGTTCTCAGTACCCGTCTGGCTACCCCCACCCTATTCCCCTGACCCCTGCCTCTGTGGCAGACACATTCCCTTTTTTTCTCTCTCTCCTTTTGGGTGCTATGGTTTTCAATACGGGTGGTAAGTGGCTATATTGTTTGGTGTATAGTCTACTTTCAGCACGCATAAATGATAAATCTTAAGGATAAAAACTATCAACCTGCACACGGTGTTTGCCTTGCACACGGCCAATCTGGGTTCAATTCCTCCATCCCTCTCAGAGATCCCAGCAAGCTACAGAGAATATCTCACCCACACGGCAGAGCCTGGGAAGCTCCCCGTGTCATATCTGATATGCCAAAAACAGTAACAAGCCTCACAATGAGACATTACTGGTGCCCACTGGAGCAAACTGATGAACAACGGGATGACAGTGATACAGTGATATAGTGATTTTTGGCTAGTTTGGGGTAACACCTGATGATGCTCAGGGGTTTCTTCTGGCTCTGCACTCAGGAATGGCAGAGCTCAGAGGACCAAATGGGATGCCATGGATCGAACCTGCATTAGCCTCCTGCAAGGTGTGAACACCCTACCCGCTCTACTGTCGCTCATTCTCCCATTGCTCATTCTCCCATTGCTAAGGATCCAAAGAAACCTCCTTTGAAAATGAAAACACTTTAATCTCTGTCTTCTATCTTTGGCAACTTAGTGCAATGGACAAATTATTCTATTTTATAGTGAATGAAGCAGTGAAATGGATGTAGAATAAAGCTTGAGACAATTGCAGGTTTTATACTTTTCTTATAAAATTTTCTATTAGCCTTATCTGTATAGTATTTTGTGGCAAATTTCATGTCTAATACTGTAACTTCCTAGGGGTATAGCTGACTCTTTCCTGTTTATTCATTCTTTAAACAATTTTTTGTTTGTTTGCTTGCTTTGTTTTGTTTTATTTTTGGGTCACACCTGGTTGTTCTCAGGGATTACCCCTGGTTCTGCACTCATGGATCACTCCTGGCAGGCTTGGGGGACCATAGAGGATGCTGGTGTTTGAACCCAGGTTGGCCACACGCAAGGCAAGTGCCCTCCCAGCTGTACTATCACTCCTACTCTCTTTACACATTTGGATATGGAGATACTTAATCATTTTACAAAAGATTTGTGAACATTTTTAATGTGCAACTGTCAGAAGTTATTGAAAATTCATAGGCTAAATATTATTGGTGATCTGTCAGTGTTATTAATTTACCATCTAGGGACTGGAGAGACATAGTACAGTGGGTAGGGCACTTGCTTTGCATGCCCTGGACCCAGATCCTGGCATTCCATATGGTCCCACAAGTATCTCCAGGAGTAATTCCTGAGTGCAGAGCCAGTAGTAATGATCACTACTGAGTGTGGTCCCTCCAAAAAAATTTGGCCATGCATATGTGTGCAAAAGAGATTTTTAAAACCTTTTAGTTCACATTTTAAGTGAAAAAGCTATATTATGTAGCATTTTAGAAGCTAAGTGAACTGTGAAAATGTTTGTGATCTAGTAACAATGTTTATTTTATTATTTATTTATTTATTTATTTATTTATTTATTTTTTGCTTTTTGGGTCACACCTGGCCATGTACAGGAGTTACTCCTGGCTGTGCACTCAGGAATTACTCCTGGCAGTGTTCAGGGGACCATATGGGATGCTAGGATTCAAACCCGGGTCGGCTGCGTACAAGGCAAACGCCCTACATGCTGTGCTCTCGCTCCAGCCCCAAGAATGTTTATTTTAAATAGGAAGTTGGAAGTGTCATGTCTCAAAGGTAAGATTTGGGGGACCATAAGGGAGCAATACTACTGTGGGGAGGGCATTTGGAAGCTGACCTGGGTTTGATCCCTGCCACCCCATGAGGTCCCTTGAGCACTGCCAGGTATAAGCACAGAACCAGTAATAAGCCTTGAGCACCGCTGGTTGTGATCCCCCCCAAACCTATAAATAAAAAAATAAATAAAAATTTTAAAAAGCTAAAGTTTTAACAAAGACTCGGAGGGGATGAGGGCATGAAGTAAGCACGTTCAGAGAGCGACCTTCCAGCAGAGGAGGGATGTTGGTTGGTGTGTCCGTCTGAATGGCTTCTTCATTCCAGTTCACTCCAGATAAAAACCAGCCTTTCAGGGGCTGGAGAGATAGTGCAGTGAGTAAGGCGCTTCTCTGGCATGTGACTGACCTGGGTTTGATCCTCAACATCCTAAGAAATGCCAGGAGGAATTCCTGAGTGTAGAGTCAGAAGTGAGTCCTGAACATCACTAGGTGTGACTCCCCGACTAAAAACAAAACAAAAATAAAAGGACTGAATCTTGCTCAAGGAAAATGAGATTCAAGAAAAAAAAAATCCCAGCACCCCAACTTTGTACTTACACTCCTGCGGTTCTTGACTGGTGGCGAGAGGCTACACTGAGTAGAGCAGAACCTTTCATGAGCTGCTCCTCAGTGACATCTTGCAAGCTTGTAGGAAGGGACCGACTCTCATCAGTCTTTAAGCAAGGAAAGTGGGGAGGTAAAAAGGGGAAGGTAGGTTGGTTTTTATTTATTTATTTATTATTATTCTTTTTTTTTCTTTTTGCTTTTTGGGTCACACCCAGCGATGCTCAGAGGTTACTCCTGGCTTTGCACTCAGGAATTACTCCTGGCGGTGCTTGGGGGACCATATGGGATGCCAGGGATCGAGCCTGGGTCGGCCGCATGCAAGGCAAACGCCCTACCCACTGTGCTATCGCTCCGGCCCATTTATTATTATTCTTAATTGAAATCACCGTGAGCTCCAGTTACAAAGATTTCATGTTTGAGTTCAGTCATATAATGATCAAACACCCATTCCCCCACCAGTGCACATTTTCCACCACCAATATCCCCAGTACACACACTCACCCCACCCCACCCCTACCTCTGCTCTATGGCGGACAATTTCCCTCATACTCTCTCTTTCTCTACTTTTGGGTATTCTGGTTTGCAATATAGAGACTGAGATGCTATCACGTTTGGTCCTTTATCTACTTTCACCACACATCTCCCACCCTGAACAACCCCTCCAACTCTCATTAACTTAGTGATCCTTTCTTCATTCCAGCTGCCTTCTCCCCTAGCTCATGATGCAGGTTTCCAACTATGGAGCAATCTTCCTGGCCTTTGTCTTTACTGTCCTTTAGTGTCAGTCTCATATTATGTTATGTTATATTCCACAATTAAGTTCAGTCATTCTCTGTCTGTCCCTCTCTTTCTGACTCATTTCACATAGCATGATACTCTCCATGACTATCCACTTAGAAGCAAATTTCATGACCTCAACTTCCTAAGAGCTGCATAGTATTCCATTGTGTAGATGTTATGTGTTTTTTTGTTTGTTTGTCTTCCTTTCTTCTGCTTCATTTTGTTTTCTGGGTGACACTTTTTTTTATTTTATTGAGTCATTGTGAGATAGTTACCAGCTTTCATGTTTGGGTTCCAATCACACAGTGATCAAACACCCATCCCTTCACCAGTGCACATTCCCCACCAACTATATCCCTGATATACCCCCCCTTTCCCACCCTCCCCCTGCCTCCATGGCAGACAATATTACCCATACTCTCTGTCTCCTTTTGGGCATTATGGCTTGCAACACAGACACTGAAAGGTCATCATGTTTGGTCCATAATTATCTACTTACGGCACACATCTCCCATCTTGACTGCTTCCTCCAGCCATCATTTTCTTAATGATCCCTTCTCTATTCCATCTGCATGCTCCCCTATGCTCATGAAGCAGTCTTCCAGCTATGGAGCAATTCTCCTGGCCATTGTGTCTACTGTCCTGGGTATCAGCCTCATGTGATGTTATTCTATACTCCACAAATGAGTGCAGTTCTTCTATGTCTGTCCCTCTCTTTCTGACTCATTTCACTTAGCATGCTACTCTCCATGTCTACCCATTTATTAGCAAATTTCATGACTTCATCTCTCCTAACAGCTGCATAGTATTCCATTGTGTAGACGTGCCAAAGTTTCTTTAACCAGTCATCTGTTTTAGGGCACTTGGGTTGTTTGCAGATTTTGGCTATTGTGAGCAGTGCTGCAATGAATATATAGGTACAGATGTCTTTTCTACTGTGCTTTTTTTGTATCCTCGGGATATATTCCCAGAAGTGGTATTGCGGAGTCATATAAAAGTTCAATTTCTAGTGTTTAAAGGACTGTCCATGTAGTTTTCCAGAAAGGCTGGACCAGTCGGCATTCCCACCAACAGTGAAAGAGCACCCCTTTGTCCCCACATCCATGCCAGCACTGGTTGCTTTTGTTCTTTTGATTGTGTGCCAGTCTCTGTGGTGTGAGATGATATCTCATTGTTGTTTTGATTGGCATGTCCCTGGTGACTAGCGATGTGGAGCATTTTTTTTCATGTGCCTTTTGGCCATTTGTATTTCTTTTTTGAGGAACTGGGCCACACTTTGCTATGCTCAGAGATTTCTCCAGGCAGGTTGAGGGGTCAAAGTTGAGTGAGGTTTGCCTGCCATAGGCTAAGCAAGGCTGATTGGATCCATCTGAAGGTAGGTAGCCTGAGAGATCTGTGTGACAAGATCTAAAGAAACAGGAGACCCAGGAAAAAGGAATGGTAAAAATGGGGAAGATATGTTTTTGCTGTTGTTGTTTTGTTTTTGTTTTTGTTTTCTTTTTGGGGGTGAGGGGTACACTTGGCTCTGATCAGGGATTACTCCAGGCAGGCTCAGAGGTCCTGAAACCATCCATTAAAGTTATGTGGACAGAGGCTGTATTACTTAGACAGTGGGAAGGGTGCTTGATTTGCATATTGCCTAGGCTGGCCTGGCATCACTTCTGGTCCCTGAAGCCCACCAGGAGTGATCCCTGAGTAGAGAACTAGGAGTAAGTTCTGAGTGTATTATTTTGTTGCTAAGTTTTGCAAATGTCTGCACAACTTGGATATTTGTGTTTTTCTCACATGAATGCTGTGCAGATATTTTCTCCCGTTCAGTGAGGGAGGGTTTTAATTTGGGCTGTTGTTTCTTTGGCAGTGCAGAAGCATTTAAGTTTGATGTACTCCCTCCTCGTTGACTTTCTTCTCCATGAAATATAATCATCAAAGGCATTTCTTTTTCTTTTCTTTTTAGAACATATTTTCTAATCACACATTAAAAAAATTAAAGCACTATGATTTCCAAAGTTATTCATAGTTGAGCTTTCACCACCACTAGTGCCAAGGACCCCCACCAACGTTCTCAGGTTCCTGCCCATATCCCCTACCCACCTCCAGCCCTGCCCTCTGGGCTAGCAGCTTTCTAGGTTTGGTTGTGAAAGTTCGGGTCTCTTGATTTCAGTGTTGTTGACACTGTGGTTTGGATATTTGGTTCTATCTTTCCTTAGTGACAACTTTGTAACTGAATCCCGGACCTGGCCCCCATTCCTTCTCATCTGTCTTTTCTCTCCCTTCCCTCCACTCTTTCTTTACTTCTCCTCCATCTATGATGAGGCTAAGGTTGATTAGAGCATCCTCCTCTTGAAAACATTGCATTTCCTCATTCAGTTATTCTAAATGTCACATAAAATTGATATCATCCTTTCTTTATCCTTCTTCTGACTACCTTCATTTAACAATCATTAAGACATTTCTGAAGTCGTTATGATGGGCATTATTATTATTATCAATTATTATTATTACTATTGGCTTTTCGAGGTCACACCTGGTGATGCTCTGGGGTTACTCCTAGCTCTGCCCTTAGGAATTACTCCTGGCTGTGCACAAGTGGACCATATGGGATACTGGGGATCTAACCCAGGTCGGCCACATACAAGACAAACACACGACCCGTATCACTCTGGTCCCAGGGTTCACTCTTGATGCTATATTTTCTAGATGTTTAGAGAATTACATATTATTTATCCATCATTATAATCATAGAGGAACATCACTGACCTGAAACTTCCGTGTATATTGTACTCAGTCTTTTTTATTCCTTTGTCAGTAACATATACAGGCATTATTTTTTTTTCATGGGACCAACACATACTGATAGCCTCTAACCAGAGGAAAACAGTGCTTACGTCTCTGAGATCTAGAAGGACCCTCTAGGGCCAGGGAGAAAAAGAAAATCAAAAAAGCTAAACTGCCCTGAGGCCTGCAGTTGGGAAAATAGGACCAGATACCTCCTGGGTAAAGCAGTCTTGCTCTAATTTAATTGAATATAATTGGACAAGTTTCAAACCAGGATGACTGGTCAATGATTGGTCAGTGGTGAGGGAAATGGATGGTAGTTAAGATAGAGGAGGATCCATTATGACAACACTAGTTGGAAATGATCACTCTGGACAAGAGCTGAGTGTTGAAAGCAGGTAAAGGGATATAAATGATAAACTTTCAGCATCTGTATCGCAAGCCATAATGTAGAAAATGAGTGGAGAGAGAGAGAGAGAGAGAGAGAGAGAGAGAGAGAGAGAGAAAAGAGAGGTGCCTGCCATAGAGACAGGCTGGGGTCGGGGTAACTTGAAGAGGTGGGAGGGAAACCTGGGGACACTGGTGCTGGGAAATTACACTGGTAGAGGGATGGGTGTTGGAACATTGCAGACTGAAACACAATCACGGACAATTTTGTAATGCTCTAATGCACCGTGACTCAATAAAAAACATAAATAAATTCATAAATTTCTACCCCACTTCTTACCACATCAATGCCAAGACGTTGCCACTTTTACTGAAGACAGTCTGTGACTGTAATTGTAAAGGTGGAAGGGAAACCATATTGCCCCTCAGAGACAGGTTTCTCTGTAGAAAAAAAATACAAATTTTCGTCTTATGGAAGGATAATGAAGTTTCCAGTTCAAATCCAACATAATAGTCATTGGATTGTGACAGTACAGCAGGTAGGGTGGTTGCCTTACATGCGACTCATCTGAGCATAATCCCTGCATCCCATATGATGGGATGCAGTGAGTTTCAGTCTTGTTAGGTAGTGCATTGACAGAGGGGGATCCAACAATCAGCCTTCTGGGGGCTACTGGCTTGCCTCACTGCCTGGGAAAGGGAACAGGTATATAAGACCTTGGAGACACTACCGTAACCGAGACAAACAATTTAAACTGAACCACAATGTATATTGAGAAATATATAACTTCTCAGTCACTCCTATAAAACACCTAATCTTCCTGAGTATTACATTGAGGGATTACCATACAACACGCCCAGAGCTGTTGTATGATAAACCACACACTATTCCCCTCAAAAGAATTCAAGATCAAGATGTAATCATGAAAGTTTGTAAGTCTGTAACTGTATCTCACAGTGATTCATTTAAAAAAATAAAAGAAAAAGAAAACGATTTCAAGATCAAAGAAACCAAAGATGGAGACGCTGCGTGTATTAGTTTGAATGTAAAATTCTGGTAACTGTCAGTCACCTTTTGTTTTGTCAGCCTGCATCCGAGACCCAGAAATGCTAAGGAAAGAAACGAGGAAAGGCAGGGTTGTCTGAGATTCTTCATTATTTGAGCCGCAGTCACAGGGTTTGGGGGAGCCACGTCTGTAACGGGTAGATCAACACTCGCTGTGCCCGAGGCAAACTTCAAAGTCCCGGGCTGGCCACGTGCACGGCAAGTCTTGTAGAAAGTTCCTCAGTGAGGAAGTGATCAACCCCCAAATACAAATGTGGCAGGTGGATCTTATGGAACCTTAAGCAGATCTCTTGTTAGTTAAACTTAAACTTCAAATGTCCTAAAGTTGATCTTTTTTCCTAAAACTCTGGTATACAGGTTCGACTGAGGCCCTCTAATGAGTTAGAGCCAAGGTCTGGGTATTTGTTCTGGGCTTTGCAAAACATGCGGAAAGGCTTACAAACAGGCATTGGAGGACTAGCTCCGCTGACGAAGCACAGGGTCTGTAGCCTAACGGTCAGCTTCTAAGGATAGAGAAGAGATGCTGGTGGCTGGAGCCATCCCCAGTGACAGTTGGTTGCAGGAGCAAAAAGGTTTCCTGGCTAAGGAGCACGTGCCTTTGAGCCTGCCCCTAGAAACTGGTCCACGTGGCGCTGGGCCTTAGCAACAGCCAATGAGAGAGAAGTAGGGCACCACGTGGACCAATAGGAGGCGTGGCCGTTGGTGTTTTTTGGCCCTGGAGCGGGGTTTGGCTCATTCCATGTCTCTCTATCCAAGCGGTTAGTCGGGAACTCTGAATCGCGAGGATGAGGTCTAGGCAATTTCACGGTGAATCCCGAGCATCTTGAGCCTTCCAGGAATCCCAAGAATCCCCAGATGAGAGGTCAGCAGGATGGGGGCTGCTCTCGCCTGGGGTGGGCCAGGGGAGGAAAGGGTGAAGTTCTGGGGGTGCCAGTCGGATTTGGTGGCTGGTGACCAACGCGATGTGGACCCTGTTGGTAGAGGCGTCTATACCGCTGGCATCAGGGATTGGGTTAGAGTCTTCATTGAGAAACTCTTGGGGAGTTTCCTTCTGACAGCTCCTGGCCCTGCTCCCCAAATCCAGGTAGAGCCACCCTTGGGTCAGGGTCAGTCTCCCCAGGGAGGAGTGTGTGTCTGAAATGCTTTTGCTGTGGGGGGCAGGTGCCAGATTTGGAAGTGAGAACCCAGGGTGAAACGCCCGTTTCTTGCCTGTCCAGCAATTATCTCCTGCTCAAAACTGTCTGGTTCACAGTGCTCGATGCCCCGAGTTAGGGAGCATCTTTTTTAAAAAAAAATTAATTTAATCAAAAATTGTTTGGGGGGTAATCTTCTTGTCATGCTCTACCCAACGGTGTCCCACCCGTCATTTGAGAAAGCAAGAACCTGAGAAATTTCCGGATCAGAGACATGTTTGTCAATTTCTTCTTTATGACAACTTCATGGGGGGCAAAGGAGGGGAATTGAGTGACATCATATTAAAACGTTGTCAGTTTCTTAGAATTTCACTTGGGTTATTTTTAAATTAATGATTTAACTTAGTCGCGATTCTGGAGTCCAGATCCCAGCCTGATTCCCTACTCTAGTGCGGTGATGTCAGATTTTTATATTTTGATCGGGATGTCTGGATTTAAGGGAAACGGTGTGTCTTGTATCTTCATTTGACTCAGAGGAGAAGTTTCAATTGATGCTATTTCAACTGTAGCAAATACATCCTTAACACCTAAAATGAACACTGATAACTTGGTTTATGTTTGAATTTGAAATGTTTTTTTTTTGGGGGGGTCACACCTGGTGATGCACAGGGTTACTTCTCACTCAGGCACTAAGGAATGACTCCTGGCAGTGCTCAGGGGACCGTATGGGATGCTGGGAATGAAACGCGGGTTGGCCACGTGCAAGGCAAACGCCCTACCCGCTGGGCTAACGCTCCAGCCCCTTAAATGGGTTTGAAACGTCGCCATGCGCCTGGGCAATGGCTCAATGGGCTGGGGTGCAGCCAGGCTGGCAAAAGACCCCAACTTCTAACGCGGGCTCCCTTTATTACTCCCTCCCCGTGTCAGCACCGCTGAGTGTGACGTCAGAAGCACCAACCTTGGTGGCCCCCAACACTGAAGATGAATACTGAAGTGCACCCCCAAACCTTTGGACCCGTACCTCGGGAGTTTACCGGAGAGGGTGACCCTACCGGGCACAACCCCTGCTCCCCAATATGGGATCAAAATAAAATGCAGAAAGGCTCGGGGTAGAAAATAGTTACTTGTTTCAAGCATTTTACTTTATATTGTTTATTCCAACAAAACTTTGAGAACGGCAAATAGAAGGAACAGAAAATAAATCACTAAGGACCAATTAGGGCACATCTTATTCTTTTTTTAAAAACTATTTTTTTAAAAAATGTATGTTACATTTATACAGTTGTTGACAATATTTGATTACACTTAATATTTGAACACCAATTCCAACACCATTAGACCTTCCCGCCACCATATTTTAGATGTTTCCATCCGCAACCCCAACCTCTGCCCCAAAGCAGAACCGAAATAGTTTAATTTCTATTGTTTGTTATGAATAAACCACTGAAAATGCTCCCAAAAGCTTTCATTAGGGGAGAGTGTGTGAAGATTATTGTATTTCACCCAAGGGCCATTAATCCCTTCTATAAGAGATTATTAATATGTTGTGAAATTAAACCCCATCTAATGTGGTGTGCTACTTATGGAATATAGTGGTGTGAGGTGTGTGATATTGTGTGGTTGTGCAGTACAGGATTTGGTGGCCAGGGCTGAGTCCCGTGGGGTGGGGAGGGGCCTCTCTGCCCCCTCCCGGGTACCCTGAATGAAGCTGCCTGGTGCCGAGGTCCAGCAGCATGGCTAGGGCGTGTGTTGTTTTATGCTGTTTTCCAAGAGAGAAAGACAATGAGTCTCTGGATCATTGCTGCTGATGAGACTATCTGGCCCACATCTTATTCTTGAGCCTTCTGAGCACCAGATCAGGAATAGCCTGAGCACTGCCAGATGTGGTCCAACGTCCCCGACTACCAACTTTTCCCAAAGAGAGAAATGCTTGAGAATGTTAAGAACTACTTGAGAACTACTTCACATGATTGAGCGGGTTTTTTTGTTATCTTTGTTATTTTATAAAGTAGTTCACAATATTTGATTACATCTAATATTCAAACGCTTATCTCACCATGATTGCACCTTCCCACCAACAGATTTCAGATGTTTCCATCCTGAACCCCAACCCATGCCCCAAAGCAGAGCACCGCCAGGGGTAATTCCTGAGTGCAAAGCCAGGAGTGAGCCCTGTGCATCGCCGGGTGTGACCCTAAAAGCAAAAAAATTTTAAAAAAAAAGAATGAGGCTACAAAGAAACACAGAGGAATGGGAGCACTGTATGGGAGTAACCCAATAAACCTAAGTTCCCTGTGGCGGGGCAGAAATGACAAACCAACGTTATCCTAGATATTTATTTTTACAGTGTTATCCTATTTCCCTCTAAGATTAGTTGCCTCCTACTTTGAACCTCATCAAGTGTGGTGCAGTACTCTTGGAGTACTCTTGGTGGTGTGTGGCTTGAAGTGTCGCACAGTTGGTCCAGGAATAGTTTCACTCATGCGTGAGGCTTGCCTCGAGCATGTGGAGAGTGGCTTTGAGCAGGGCGGCAGTTGTTTCTGGACATTTATGGCTGCTGGGGTGGGTCCCTTGGGGTGGGGATGGGTCTCCCCCGTGCCCTCTGGGGCACCCTGAATGAAACAGCCTGGCGTGGGGTCTGGCAGCATGGTTATGGCAAGTGTCACGTTAGGCTCTCCTCTGGGAGAGAAGGACATGCAACTCTTGGATATTACTTTTATACATTATACATATATATGTATATATTCCACAAACGAACCCTGCATGTTTTTAAAATATGTCACTTTCAGGGCTGGAGAGATAGTACAGTGGGTAAGCCACTTGCCTTGCATGTAGCTGACCCACGTTCGATTCCTGCTATTCCATATGTCCCCAGAACCTGCCAGGAGTGATTCCTCAGTGCAGAGCCAGGACTAATCCCTGAGTACCTCCAGGTGTAACCCCCAGACCAAATCCAAAACCAGGCTAATTTCCATTGTATTAATATGTATAATAATAATAATAGCATTAGTAGCAAAGAGTATTCTGGTAAAAATATAATTTTTAACCTTTATTGTACAGTTCTTTACAAATGTAGAAAAACATGATTTATTATTTGGTTCCCTTTTGATTTTTAAAATATATTTTTACTAAAACACCGTGACTTACAAGTTTGCTGGTAATACAGTTCTGTCAAGTATACAGTGTTCCAACACCAATACCACCAGTGTGACCTTCCCTTTTTGCTTTTTGTGTCATCCCCGGAGATGCTCAGGGGTTCCTCCTGGCTCCGCACTCTGCACGGAGTCACTCCTGGTGGTACTTATGGGACCCTATGGGATGCCGGGATCAAACCAGGTTCGTCTGCATGCCAGGCAAACACTCTCCCCACAGGTCTCTCTCCTAGTTTGAGTTTCTCCTAGTTTGTGCTGAGGCATGCCGAGATTTAGAGATTCTCTCCTCTCATCTTTCAGGTTTCCCGTTTCAGAGTAACCTGCTGAGGAATAAATGTATAGAGGAGAATTTGGTTTTTTTTTTATTCTTATTTGATTTTTGGGCCAAATTTGGCACTACTTAGGGGTTACTCCTTCTTTGTTCACAGGAATCAAACCTGGTGGGCCTTGGGGGACCCTATGGCATGCCAGGGATCCAAATCAGGTCTGCCGCGTGCAAGGCAAAATGCCCTATCTGCTGTCATATGACTCCAGCCTGAGATTGGTTTCTGTCCCTTCAATACAGGCTTTTCTCCAGCCCACCTACACCGTGTCCTAATGACCTCATGTCTTTCCTTCCCAGCTTCCCGTGTGGTCATGCAGCTTGAGCACGGTATCAAGAATCAGTTCGTGCTGGAATACAGCTACCCTCTGTCGCCACTGTAGGCATTTGCCATTGTTCTGTCAAGGTTTGACAGAGGCTGACGGGCTTGTGAGGGCCAAGGCCGCCCTGACTACGACTGCGATGGTGTGAGCAGAGTGACCAGGGGAGGTGAGGCGGGGCCAGGTCACTTCGTTCCTTTAACAAGTCACTTTCAACCTGGCCCACCGAAGACAAATTAGGTACAAGTAGGTCTTGGGGGCCGGAGGGGGTGAGATATGGCAGCTGGTGACAGGCAGCCCCCAAGCTGGCCATCCTTCCCACTCCTGCAGGACTAGCAAATGTTCGGCCCCAGTGCTTGTGGCTGGTACAAAGCCACAGGGAATGGGAACTGCAGGGACAGATTCGGTGCAGTGGGGCCACCGAGGAGACACAGAGGACAGGACTGCAGCTGCACATGCCAGAGCAGGAACTGGAGAGGCTGAACTGACAGCATCGTAGACATCCAACCAGGAGGCTGGCAGGTGGCAGGCACCAGACAAACGACATACTAAAGCAGACAGGGCACCTGGCAGCAGGTCGAGTGACATTACAGCCACCTGGAGGTGGATAGAGAAACCTGAAATCAGGAAAGGACATGAATTGTTTGTCTATTTGTTTTAAATTATTCATTTATTTTTTAAAATTTTTTTATGTGGTTTGGATCTCTTCTTTTGATTTTTTTCCCTCGAATTGAATCAGTGGGATAGACACTTACAAAACTGTGCATGATTAGGTTTCCATCACACAGGCACCGACGCCCATCCCGCCAGGACCTGGAGCGTCTCAGGGAACTGCACTGTGATCTCGCGCTGCTTCAGCGTCTTTAATCCTGTCTGCAGTTCTTTCATGCAGTCCTCAGGAACCACATGCCGAGGGACAAATCCACTGTTGTGGGACAATGTCTTGGTGTCTGGAGTTGACCATTGCTCAGGGACTTTTGGATGCAGACCAGAGAGACAAGTGGACTTATACATAGTGACCTGTGTCATCACCGCAGAGAAAAGCAAGGGCAGGACTTCCAAGGTAGCATTTTCCCTGCCCTCTTTCAACCGAGAAGTGGGGGAAGAAAAACTTGGACTTTGTCAGTTCTGTCCGACGTAAATTGGCCAGCATGGAAGACAAAGAACCCCCAGATGAGCAGAGATATGGTCGCCTTTGTGAAACAGTCAGAACCTCCAACCATCCTCTGTATTCTCCTTCTCCTCTTCAGCCGGGTGCCGTGATCCCAGCCTCAGACCCATTCAGTTTTCGTTCCCACATCAGACAGCCCAGTGTCAGACCTTGGACGTGAGAACACCGCAAGGTTGAGCTCTCTAGACAGATGGAAAATTGAGTCATCGGGTCTGTCTTACCCAATAACTCAGAATGAATGCCCTCGGGAAAGCCCACTTCAGTGGCCGCTGCAGGATCCCGGGGGAAAATTCTCTGGGACAAGGATGACGATTGTGCTATTTCGTTCTGTGGTTTTTCAAAGTTTTTTGGGGGGCTATCCACCCAGTGGTGCTCAAGGCTGACTTGGCTCTGCACTCAGGGATCACTCCTGGGTGGCTCAGGGTCCCCTATGGATGCTGGGGATGAATCCCAGGTCAGCTCTGTCCCAGGCAAGTGCCTTAGCAGCTCCTGATCTCGCTGTGGTTTCTTGAAATCCTTGGGGTGGGGAAGAAGTGCACTGGATTCAGGATGTGACAAAGCGCCTTGTTCAAGGAAGGCAGTATTGACAACCAAGCTGTTGCCCTGAGGGGATGTATATACAAAATAATTTGAAAAGGCAGCAGCTCTAGGCCTCACCAACAAGAAGTTGCAGGAATGGGAAATGAGATTTTGAAGATGTTTACTTCTTTTTTTTTTTAATCTCCCTGACAGGAAGACTGGCTACTTTACTTCTTTTCCAAAGGAGTGATGTTATTCCTGCATCCTTGCAAAGGTGGTCATTTGGTCTCAGTTCTAAGAGAAAAAGTGTTTGATGTGGGTTTTGCTGTTTTCATGAATGTCTTAGATTTGTACCTTTCTGTTAACTAGGGAATACATAGACAGTAACTTAGGGCTTTGGGTTTCAAAGAAAACCCTGAATGGTGCCTACATCTCTACAAAGGAAACGTTGATCTGGGTCTCTCCAAGGGAGGAGAGAGAATGGTTCATTTAGGTTTTGCCTTTTCTGAGCAAGTGGTAAAGGTTCTTTTCTTAAGAAAAGCAACAAGTGTGAAATCTGTGCCCGAACAAAAAGAATTGGCTTTTTTGGTTCTGCTCTGATATGAGAGAAGTTTTAAATGTCCAGTGCTTCCCTTAGTCTCTGCCTAGAAGCTTCCATCTCTGCCAGGGGGTGATTTCAGACGCTGCCTAAGGCGCTTCAAGTCCAGCCTTGGCTACTGCCCCCAAGGCCTGGGATCCAGCAGGCTTCAGGTGGCCTCAGGAAGGGGTGAGTCTGCAGCGCTGCCCAGAGGCTGCAGGTCTGGTGGCTGCTGGTCCCTGACGCATGACGCCACCACTGGGCTCTGAATTCTCAGCCCTGGGTTTTTGGGGCTTGCCCCAACGCCTCCACCCCCGCCTGGCACCTTTGGGCCGCCGCCGTCCGTTCCTGACCACCCCCCACTCTACAGGTAAATAGGAGACACTGCCCAGCGCGGAGAAGCCCCCTCCCCGGTCCCTGCATGCCCTTTGGGGCTTGCCCCGACGCCTCCACCCCTACCTGGCACCTTTGGGCCTCAGGCTCTATTCCTGACCACCCCCCCACTATGCTGGTTAGGGGCGTGTCCTCACTGTAGGGGCGTGGCCTCAAAAGTGGGCGTGGCCTATTTTGGAGCACAGGCCGCTAACGGGCCTGTAGTTATTTCTTTACCATTCCATGCATTGTCCTTTGACCATAATTAATAGAACCCACTACTCTGAAGAATTCCCTCGTCATCTTAGTCACTATATGTTAATAGTCAACTAGCCTAGCCTATCCTAATTTCACAAAAACTGTCAGTGAACACATCAACTTGCACATAAAAATCCTTTGTAAAAAGAGCATAGCTCCACATCTTCAGTTGAGACCATTCCCAAGCTAAGGAGACCACCGGATAGTAAAGCCCATAACAACATGAAGAAACAGCGAAAATCCCCCCCACCAGGAGAGATCCAAGAAAATATCTCACTAACCTCAGCAGCGGCTTCCCGGAAATACAACCTCCTCTCGGATAAAGAATTCAGAGAGGAAATTGTGAGGATGGTTCACGAACTCAAAGCAACTATGGAACGAACTTCCAATAAATTAAGGGAGGATATGGATGCAGCATTGGAACGCTCCACCAAGATAATCCAGGAAGAAATGAGAGCACAAATCTCAAAGCTACGAACAGAAGTCACACAACTAAAAGAATCAGTAGATGAAATAAAAAACTCCGTAGGAGCCCTCAATTGTAGAATGACTACAGCCGAAGACAGAATCAGTGAGCTTGAAGATGAGCTGCACAAAGCATATAGGGAACAACAAATAATGGCAAAAGACCTCAAAATGGCTCTAAAGTGAATTAGAGTACTAGGGGATGACCTCAGGTGAATTCTCAGCCCTGGACTGGTGGGGGCTCCAGGTCCAACAGAAGCTTTTTTCCCCCAGGTGCCCCATTGAGTAGAGAGAAAATTTCAAGGGCCCAATATCTGTTTCCATCTCGGGATTGTGGCTGCTTCGGATCCAGGGCAGTTTGTGACCCCACCTGAGAAACAGCTGCTGGGCTGAGTCGAGGAGCAGTTCCTGGGCCTCTGAGTGGGGATTTTCACAGCCTCCCACCTCCCAAGGGGTGGCCCCAGGCAGGGGGAGTCTCCCTGAGTTCCCTCTCCCTGGAGATGAGAGCTCCTGCTCAGTCCAGGTCCTGACAAGGAAATGCAACAGGGGCTCTTGGGCGGACCAGAACTGCTTGACCTGACAGGTCTGTTCTCCACCCAGCAACCCAACAGTGACTTCAAGTTGCTCAAACAAGGAGCATAGCCGGGTGTGGCTCGTCAATAAAACAAACAGAAAAAAAATTGAGAGAAATGATAAGGATAATTTTTGGTGTGAGTACAGTAGAGCGGGTAGGGTGCTGGCCGATGTGGCTGACCAGGTTGCATCCCCAGCATCCCATAGGGTCTTCCGAGCCACCTGAGCACAGAGCCAGGAGTCCTGAGCACTTCGGGGTATACACTCCACCTCCCCCGCCTCCAAGAAAACATAAATCCCAAAATACAACAAAACAACCTCCCTCCACAAATGTCTCAAACAGGTTCCAGGAAGGGGTGTTCCCTGCAAAGAAGTGGAAGTTCCCTGTGCACGGTGGGTCTTAGGACAGCTTTCAGATCATGCACTGCCTTGGGGACCTGCCTCAAGCTCTAATTGGGTTTCATTCAGCGTCAGGCGTCACCAGCAGGCCTTTCCTCAAGGCCAGGACTTGGGTTCTAGGAGGGGGAAACTCCAGCTTCGAGGACTTCCAGCCAGGGGTGCTCCCAGCAGCTACAGCCCCTCCCAGGAAACCAGTGGTCCTCTGGCTTTGTCCCCATGTCAAGCCCCAGGCTGCCCAGGAAGGGGCAATAGTGCTTAGGCCTGATCAGCAGTCACGGCCCAAGCCAGAGCAAAGGCCAGCAGGGAGGGGCTTTCCCTTTCCATGTGACCAACCCAGGTTTGATCCCCGGCTGCTCACGGGACCCCCTGAGCACCGCCAGGAGTGACTCCTGAGTGCAGAGCCAGGAAGAACCCCTGAGCATCGCTGGGTATGATTCAAAACAGAAAAAAAAGAGAAAGAAACTCAAATTCTTGTGTAAAACGTTCTCATTCCTAAGCAGTCACGTCTTTCTCAACCATTTCCCTCCTGAGTAGAAGGATCCATGAGAGACAAGGCCTCCCCCTCCGGGAAGATGCTCTTTCCTTCTGCTCCATCCAACCCTGACACTGGACGTACGCTCACTTTCCTGAGTAAGTTGAAAGGTCTCCTTTGAATTATCCTTTATCACTTGGGGCAAGCGATAGCCACAGCTCTGAGTCTCAAGCTTCCCAGTTGGGTTCTTGTTGTTCAATTCAACGACATTATCTTTGATTTTCTGACCCTGGCCTTACTCTCATTTCCTCGGATGAGCTCTAAGGTCTTCTGTGACTTCTCCTTCATCTGCTGTGGCAAGCAATAACTCTATGTCTCTAGGTTACCAATTGGGTTTGTGTTGTGCAATTCAATGGTGTTGTGTTGTTTTCAGCTTTTTGAGAAAAAATTCTTGAGTGGCCCCTAGTGACAGAATTCTTAGTCTTTGTTTAGGGCCGGGGCGATGGCTCTGTGGGCTGCAACATACATGCTCTGTACACTGTAGCCAAATTGGACACGAGTGAAGATTTCATGCACCAAAGTGTACTCTCAACACGTAGTGGTGCTGACAAACTGGCATGGGGCCCCAGGACCCCAAGAGCACCGAGTCAGGGAGTCTGTGCAAAGGGTTTTGATCTTTCACTTGCACACACTTGACAGGATAGTATGGGGGTTGGGGGCCCAGAATCTGCTCTGCCCGACCGTTTGCCCCACTGGACACACGGGTGCTCAGAGGGCATCCTTAGCGACCTGGGAGGGCACGGGTAGGCTTCCCCTGAGTGTCCCTGGCTGTGGTGGGCACAGGTGAGGGTTGGGCAGCACCGTCTCTCTTAGGTGGCCCTCAAGTGCTCAGATCACTGAGGGTGGGGCCAGGGGAATCCTTTCCAACATGGCTCTGCCCAGGGCTTTGGTTTTCTGCCACTGGCCTTACTCTCATTTCCTTGGATGAGCTCTAAGGTCTTCTGTGACTTCTCCTTCATCCACTGGGGCAAGCGATAACTCTATGTCTCTAGGTTCCCAATTGGGTTTCTTGTGCAACTCAATTCTTATTCTGTAATTCTTGTTGTGTAATTCAATGGAATTGTCTTTAGTTTTCTTCTGCTTTTTGAACAAAATATTCTTGAATGGTCCTGACTGACAGAATTCTTAGTCTTTGTTTAGGGCCGGGGAGATGGCTCTGTGGGCTGGAACACACGTGCTCTGCACACTGGAGCCCCAGATTGGATTTCTGGCACATGGTCCAGGCCCCTGCACAAAGGAAAAGCAAAAAATGTTGGATTTGTTTGAGGTGAAGTGAAATAGTGGTGGATGCTAAGATCAGGAATGCCAATATTGGTACAAACAAATTACCTTAACTTTAATACAATTCTAAGGTCTACACACACAGACACAAACACACATACACACACACCACATACTGTTTATATTCAGCTCTTCTGTAGCCTTTGCTGAGCAACTCTGCTCCTACTTACTCTCTTTGACTCAACTGACTCAACTGACAACTGCTCTTCAGTCCCAGTTGAGCTTGGAATTATGAACACACGTGCTTGGCATTCACTGGGGCCCCAGATGTGGCAGGAGTAAAGACTTTAGGGCACCAGAGTGTTCTCTCAACCCAGGGTGCAGCTGCTAAACTGGCATGGGACGCCAGGACCCTAAGAACACTGAGTCAGGGAGTCTCTGCAAAGGGGTCTTGATCTTTTCCTTGCACACAGCTGACAGGATAGTGTTGGGGTGGGGGGCTGGGATCTCCTCCAACAGGCAGTTTTTCCCAGTGGACAACGGGTGCTCAGAGGGCATCCTTAGCGGCCCTGGGTGTGCACAGAGAAGCTTCTCTCGAGTGTCCCTGGCTGTGGTGGGCACAGGTGAGGGTTGGGCAGCACCATCTCTGCTTAGGTGGCCCTCGAGTGCTCAGATCACTGAGGGTGGGGTGGGGGAATCCTTTCTGACAAGGCTCTGCCCAGGGCTTTGGGGTGCTTCAGTCACCCGCACCTGGACTGCAGAGTTGTGGGGTGCCCAGCCGGGGCTGGCTCAGTTCTGGCCACTCCAGCACCTAGAGCGTGGGAGAGATGGGGGTGCCGGGTCCTCCCCGCCATCCGCAGTGGGATGCAGCTGGACACTCAGACTGGGCTGGCTCTGGCCCTGCTCTGCCACGCTCACCACATGCTGGTGTGTCTGAAAGCCACCAGCGAGGACCCTGGGGTCCTCCTCTCGACGGGCAAGTGGCCGGGCCTGGATGGGGCAGGATTGGTGCCAGCTGGGCTAGAGTGGCTCCGGTGCATGCAGAATTTTGTTCCGAAATGTCTCTGTCCTGAGTATTGGGGTCCTTCCCTCAGTGTCTGGGACACCTTTGGGCCGTCAGACTATGGCCAGTTCCACTGAGGTAGCCCTGCTGCACTCAGCATCCTGAGAGGGGTCCTTGGGAGGGTTCTGAGGGCCTTACTGAGCCAGTCCAGCAAACCACAGAGCATGGGGGAGTAGAGAGTTCGGACAAGGTTATGGCAAGGGGACTTGAGCGATAGCCGAGCTGGGAGGGCGCTGGCCTTGCACACAGCCAACCTGAGTTCGGTTCCCGGCATCCCACAGGGTCCTCTGAGCACCGCTAGGCGTGATTCCTGAGTGTAGGGCCAGGAGGCAGCCCTGAGCATCGTTAGTTGTGGCAGTAACTGCCCAACAATATATAATAAATTAACAAAATACATAATAGGTGATGGCTCGGAACTTACTGGCACATATGGAGGCACATGTGTGTACGTGTGTGTCCAGCGCTGTGCTCACAGAGCACGTGGGTGGAAACTGTTTCCCAATGTGTCTCTGGCGAAGGAGTTGGGGTCCTTCCCTCATGCGCACCCGGATTGCACACGAGTGGGCTGCGGAGCTGGGCACGGCTCAGGCCAGAACACTCAGCTCAGACCAGCACAGAGTGCAGTGGAAATACGGTCTTAGGTTCCAGCAGAGGCGTTGGGGTCCCTCTTGCAGGCACCTGGGTGGGATCCATGTGGGGCTGGAGGGGGTCTGCTCTGTCCCAGCACCACCTGTGCACGAAAGGTTCCTTTTTCAGCTTTTTTTTTATTATCATCTTTATTCTTTTGAGCCATATCCTGCGATGCTTGGGGCTGGCTGTTCACTCAGGGATCACTCCTGGTGGGCTCTGAGGACCACCTAGCATGCCATAGCTCATGCGGGCTAGCCACGTACAATGCGCGAACCATTTGTCTTCAGCCCCGTGTTTTTGTTTTATTGACAAAAGGGGGGCAGTTGAAGGGCCAGAGAGATTGCACGGTGGGTAGGACGTTTACCTGGCACGTGACCAACTGCACTGCAGTTCCTGGCATCCCATTTTATCTCGAGCCAGAGTCCTGACTGACTGCAGTGCCAGGAGTCAAGCTTGAGCATCGCCTGGTGTGGCCCCCAAACAAACAAGAAATGGCTCTGGCGAGGGTGTGGGTGCTTCCTTCACGGCACCTGGGTTGGTGTCAGCTCTGCCAGTTCCACTCACGGTGAGAGAGATACATCTCACCGTGGGTCCCACGAGCGTGTTGGGTTCTTCTTGCACACGATGCATGGGACAGGAGAGAGGTGGGCCGGGACTGGTCCCTTGTGATGTGTCCAACGAACACAGGGCAGTGGGGAGAATGTTTCATAAACAGCCTGGGGGGAGGGGTGTTGAAGGACATAGGGGCCCGTCACTCAAGTGCTCTAGGAAGGCTTTGGGGTGGGAGGTCAGTCTGGTTCAGGCTCCGTGCCGCCACCCGTGGTCGCTCACAGGGCACTGGGAATTTGTGGCCTTGAAAATGACGATGTCCTTGGGGTCCTTCACACACACAGATCCTTCACAGGACCCAGATTGGGCTTGGGCCAGCTCACTCCGTCACCCAAGGGTGCAGAGGGCTGGGTCAAGGGGTTCAGAAACTGCTCGGCAGGGGTTTCCCTCTTTCTTGTGTGCTTTCGGGGAGGGGTACAGGTGGGATATCCTGCTCTGCTGGTTCCGCTCAGGCAACCCCCACAGCCAGAGTGTGGGGGGAACAGGGTGTCAGTGTAAGAGGTGCCAGGTGAGGTACGGGGGTCCTCCTCCTGCAGACAGGACTCTGTCTGGGTGGGATGGAGTTAGGGGGTATGGGTGGGACCAGCTCGGCTCTTGTGGTTTCTGCACACACACTAGGGGCTGTTCGGTTTTGTTTGTTTTTGTTTGGGGGCCACACTTGCTTTGTGCTCAGGGATCACTCCTGACAGTGCTCAGGAGTGCTGGGGATTGAACCCAGCTGGAAGGCAAGTAAGTGCCTGTCCACTTTACTATCTGCTGTCTTATTCTTTTTCTTTTTTCTTTTTTTGGATTGCTATTGCGGGTTGCGGACTGCTCTCACCTGGATGGGGTGCAGTTGCAGGGGTGAGGCTAGGGCTGCTCGGCTGTGTCTGTCCAGGGAAACTCAGAGCGATTGGGAAGGGCTCCGCCGATGACCTTCACTTGCAGGAGCCTGGAGGAGCCGCATATCGGGTGGGGGACGGGCATGCTTGGCTCCACCCAGGAGCCTCTGGCATATAGTTGAGGCAGAACAGGGCGCTCTGAAATATCGTCAGTGAGACTTTCAGGGGATTTTCCTGATATGCCTCTGGAGCACACACAGGGCCCCAGGGAGAAAAACGCATCGTGGGGTGGCTCTGGACGAAAGCTGTGAGACCCTTTACCAAGCACACCGAAGTGAGTGCAGGGAGATCCTGGCTGTGCATTTACGTGGGGTAAGGAGGGAGGGACATAGAGGGGCAGGATCCCAGAACTCCTGCTAGAGCCATTCTGAATAATTTGAGTAAGTTCTTGAATAAATTTGTAAATCATAAAAAATCAATAATTGTTGCAACATATGTTGCAGTAAGGTTTGGTTAGACAGTCAGAGGCTTTTAAGATATGCACGCCAAAGAAATATGTTTTCTGAGAGGATCACATAACTGTCTCCAGAGATTTTTGGACTGTGGCGTGCCTGAGAATGGAGAGCAGCCTGTTCAGCCCCCTTGTGTTAACTAGCTTGATGTTTTAACCAATGATATTCAGTCACATAGGCAGAATATGCAAATTAACTTAGTCAACAGACACAGTATCAAAGTCAGTTACATAGCCGAAGTATAGTCCTTAAAGTAACAGTAGCAGAAAAACAATGTTTACATCTAAGCCTAGCAAGGCCTGAGATTATGGGATGTTGTACACCAACAAATAATAATATAGACTAGTCTGCCTCTTCCTACTCCCCACCCCCCCAAGTCCTTGGTTTCTCCTTTTAAAAACAAGTCCAGAAAAAAATTATTTTTTGTCTTTTGGTCTACAACTGTATGAGTATATATTCTCCTTACTGCAACACTGTCATTTGGAAGGACAGAAGGGGCTTCTGCTAAGGACAGTCCCTCTGACTGTGGCTCTCAGCTCCTTAAGACAGCTCAAAGCTTTGTGTGGGGACCCCAAAGGGTGGCAGTCACATCCTGGGATGTTAGGGGACAGGAGGGCAGGTCAGGGAGCACAAAGGTCATAGCAGCAGACTCAGTCAAGGCCTTACCCACTGAGGCAGATAGTGGGGGCACCCGCCCCATCCTAAGTGGGAGGAAACATCAAGCGTTATCCCAAGGGTATGGAGAAAGGGAGGGTGACTTTCCCTGTACCCCAATCTCACCAGGGGAGGCTATCAAGGACCCCCACAATGCTCACAGACTCTCGTTTCCTCAGTCATTTCGGTTTTGAGTGGATAAAGAATAGGGTTTGATTGATGTTTGTTTTGGGGCCACACCATTCGTGCTCTGAGGTAACTCCTGGCTCCCAGCTCAAGGATTACTCCCGGGGTGCTCGAGGGGGATCCATCTCAGGCTGACTGTGTGCCATGCAAATGCCTTTCCCCTGTACTGTCACTCTGGCCCCAGGGACTAACTTTGGGGGTGCATATGTCAGAGTTGAGAGATCTGTGCTCCCCAACAAGCCCCAGGACACCCGGGATCCCGGCTCATTAGAGGTCCAGAAACACTTGCTCCAGAATCCTGAGGGGTCCAGGCTCCTGCACTTGGCCAAGTTCCCCCACAAGCTGATTTCCGATCTCCCAGTGTTCTACCCGTCATCAGTTACTTTACTTACCTCAGTTCCCCTCCTTCTGCCTGTCGCCCCGAGTCCTGCAACTCCAGAGGGCATCTGACCTGATCGCTGTCAGGTCAACTGGCTCAGCTGCTGTAAATAGGGTCAACTTCATGGTCCCACCCTAGTCAGGGAATGCGGGGCCCCCAAAGAACTCAGCGCCCCCTTTGTCAGCAGGAATTCCATTCCGAAGATGGAACTTTGCTCTTGATCCTGAAAGGAATTGTGGGTAGCAGCTGCCTGTGGATTGTATGTGTATAGGTGAGGAAGGTTGGAGCCACCAGGACAACTTATTGCTTTGACGGGTTGTTCTCAGTCTTGCTTGCTGTAATATTATCCTATCACAGCAGTTCATGGTGACCTGGGGCGGGGGGGAGGGGACAAAGTAGCAAGTACAGGAACACCCCCTGCTCTCCCGAGCTGGGCAACACTCTCTTTGCCCCTTACCCCAGTGACAGAGAGAGCAGGGTAGCAAAGGTCCGAGCCCACGTGTACGTGACTGTGAATAGAGATGATGGGAAGCTCAGGGGCCAGGGAGCTTGTGGGGGACAGTCCCAGACAGGCCCAGCGAGAGAAGCAGCAGGGCCCAATAGGGGGGACACAGCGGACAGATTTCAGACCAGGACAAAGAAAGGTGCAGAGACAAGAGGAGGCCATCGCGCACTGGAGACGACAGACGGCGAGGGACCGGACCAGGCCATCGTACTCAGGACCGGCCATCGAGGGACAGGACAAGTGACGTCGTACACGGGCAGAAGGAGATGCTTGGACTTTGGGGCGGGCAATGGACAGTTTCCTTTCCCTTGACTGACTTACATGTATAAAAATTTACCTCTTAAGCATTTGAATTTTGTGTGGAAGTGGTTCATTCATCTGTCAAAACCCTACAGATTCAGGAATGAATCTATCACCTAAAACAAAACAAAACAAAAAAATTTATGCAATTAAGAGTGCCTCTGCTTTTACCAAATGGCTGCAGATTAGAAAGTGCTGGAAGGTCAGACCTCCAGCAACCCAGAACCACCAGGAAGCCGGAAGCAAAATAGATATTCGGCCACTTTTAGGAGTTTGCTTTGGATTTGGAGACCACATCCCGTGGTGCTCAGGGCTATGAGGGACACTTGAATGCCTTCCCACCACCTCTGCCACCAGAGCACACACAGTCAAAGCCTGGGACTGGGGAGGCAGCTCAGGAGGCGGGCGCAGGCCTTGCCCCTGCAATGACCGAGTTTGGGTCCAGGGCACTGCCTCGTCCCCACACACAGGTGTGGCCCTGGTGGCCCTCAGCACCTCAAGGCCCGAGCAACCAACTCTCATCAGGAGGGGCCCCCAAACCCCTGAGCACTGCTTAGGAGGTTGACCCTCCACCCCCCCTGACAAAATACCGGATGCTGGTGGGAGGTGCCCAGAGCCTGTGCTCACTGACCCCCTGTGTCCCTCAGATGAAACGGGCCTCATGGTCCAGGGAGAAGCCAGGAAGCTGGTGCAGCTCCTTCCAACCATGGAAGAAGGTCAGTCACGGCGTTGGGACGCAGGTGGGCCAGAAGGACCTATAGGTCCCTCAGGGACCAGGGGATAGAGGACAGAGGTCTGAGCACTGATTGGGGTCAGTGACTGGGCACAGGGACAAGTGTGCCAGCAATAGGAACAGAGTCTGCAGAAGCCAAGAGTCAAGAGAGGCTCATTTTTTAATATTTTTTAAGTGTTTGTGTGTGTGTGTGTGTGTATGTGTGTGTATGTGTGTGTGTAGGAAGATAATTTTCTTCTTTTTGGGCTACACCCGCAATGTGATGCTCAGGGCTGATTCCTGGCTCTATATCCTAGAATTACTCCTAGTTATGCTCAGGGGAACGTTACAGGATGCCGGAAATCGACCGGTTCTGCTGTGTGCAGACTGTGTGCCCTCCCCACTGTGCCATCATCCGGGCCCCCTGCCTCCCGACCTGTCCCCCCAAAACTCTGGTGCTTCCGGACCTCCTTGTTGACCACTCGATTCTCTCCTGCTGGACGGAGACTGCTCATTGGCTTCCCCTGACATTTGGAGGAGCAGGGCAGGGGGTCCCCGAGTGTAGGAACCAAAGTTGGACTCCAGAAGGAACTGAGTCCCCTGGCAGAGCTGTGTGGGCCCCCCCACTGCCTCAGCCCCACTCCGGATGCTGCCCCACCCCTGCCTCCGACCTACTCCCCTGATCACTGGGCCTGTGATCAGGGTGTGGACTGGGTGGGGTGGAGTGAGGGGTGATCCCGGATCCCAATGGTGCTGCCTTCATTCTAGAGGCATCCATGGGCCAAGTGGAGGCAACGTCTGGTGGATTCAACTCGATTACACCCGCCAAGGGCTGGAGGGGATGAGAGAGTCCAGCATCTTACGGCCCTGCCGTGTGCTGCTGGGCCTCGGGTCAGAGAATAAACTGGTGAACTGTGTCTGGGGGTCCGGGCTCCCTGGGGTTCCCCCACTCACTCTCAGCGTGGAGGGACCCCCAGTGAGCAGTGCTCCAGAGCCAGCTGCCCGGGAGCGAACAGGGTGACACAGGAGAGGCTGTGCCTTGCTGCAGGACCATCCCTCCAAACCAACCCAGTTCACAAGGTCTCCAACCCCTCAGTCCTACACTACAAAACCCCAATTTCTGAGGGTGCCATCTTCCTTCCTGAGAGTTTTGGGGTTTCTGGACACATTAGAATTCCCATGTCTTCTGATCTATGAAAGGAGGGTGGCAGAGGCCAGATTCGACTCTGGCATCTCCAGATGTCTGGGGTGAAGGTACCTGCCATCAGAGGGAGGTGGGTTAAGAAGAATTTTAATTAACGCAGGAATAATGAGCCTAAGATTGGGCAATATCCTTTCCTAGAAATTCCGAATACATCAATTCTGCCTGTGATTTTTTTTTATTTGGTTTTTGGTCACACCTAGCGATGCTCAGGGGTTACTCCAGGCTCTGCACTCAGGCACGACTCCTGGTGGTGCCTGGGGGACCCTATGGGATGCCGGGGATTGGACCTGAGTCGGCTGCATGCAAGGCAAATGCCCTACGCACTGTACTGTAGCTCTGACACTGAGAATTTTTGTAGGGGGGGAAAGATTGGTGTGGGCCTGCAGGGTTCTGGGGACCACTGAGAACCTGGGGTTGAACCTGGTCGGCCACGGCCAGGGCAAGATGATTTTGTTGTTGTTCTCCGCTTAAAACAAGAAGAGTTCTGAACCCACTTTGCTCTGTCGGACTCAGCCCTTTGGAAAGGTTTCCAGTTATAGTCAACCCCACACACCACCACCCCACGTTCTGAGGGTGCCCCAACACTCCTCTACAGGGAAGAGGAGGCATAGATACAGCCAGATACAGCTCAGAACACCACAAGTTGGGGTGAGGGAATCCGCCATCAAGGCTCTGATGCTCTTTCGCTTTTATTTGGTTTGTTCACGGATTGGGGGCCACAAACCCAGCCACACTCAGGGCTTCTCCTGGCTCTGACTCAGGAGTCACTCCTGCCTGACGGCGGGGCTGTGCGGAGAGCCACAGAAAGAACCAGGGGCGTGTGACTGCAGGCAAGAGCCCTAACCGCTCTGCTCCTGCTGCAGCAGCCCAAGTGGTTTGCTTGATCCTTAATGACCCCATACCTAAGAATGAAGCCAAGCAAAGGCTGAAATCTTAAGCGTGGAAAGGTCGGGTGCGGCAGTTCCACCGAAACGCCAAGAGATAGCAGTGTGGAGTATTCTTTTTGCTCCTCAGGAATGTTTCTCTAAAAACTTTCTTCCTTGGGTTTGCTTCAGTGTTAGGTGTGGGGTCATTAAGGATCGATCACGCAGCTTCAGCCGGTGCAGCGGTAACTGAGGGGTTAGAACCCTTGCCTTTGCCTTCACAGGACCGTCATCCATCTGTTGGCTCTCCATATGGTGACCCAGTCATGTCCGGTGGGATTCCTGCGTGCAGTCACAGGAGTGTCCCCTGAGCATCTCTGGGTGTGGCCCCAACCACAAACAAACAAACAAAAAACAAGAAAATAGAAACAAAGGAGCCTCAGGGTCTTGATGAGAATTCCCTAACCCGACTTTGGGGATTCTGAGTTGGATCTTTTTCTATGTCCCCCTCCTCCTTTTAGAAAACAGTTTGGGGCACCCTCAGAATGTGGGGTGATGGGGTGTGGCTTGCCCATAGCAGGAAACATTTGTAAATGGCTTGGTCGCAGACATACCAAAGTAGGTTCAGAAGTTTTCTTGCTCTGAGTGAAGAGAACAAAAAAGAAAGAAAATAACTTTTCCTTGCTCGTTTCAGAGCGGGATCAAACCCCTGCACCCTTCGTTGTCCAGAGACCAAGCGCGGGAGCAACCCACCCAATCCCC
The DNA here is from genome assembly GCF_027595985.1 of Sorex araneus. Taxonomy (NCBI): domain Eukaryota; kingdom Metazoa; phylum Chordata; class Mammalia; order Eulipotyphla; family Soricidae; genus Sorex; species Sorex araneus. The sequence goes on from NC_073303.1 coordinate 245,319,410, forward strand.
CAAAGAGACTCAGCTATGTACCCCACAAAAAATCTGAAGGCAGGAATCGAGCCCTGGTCACCTGCGTGAATGATAAGCACCCACACTGCTCTCCTACCGCTGCACCTGTGGAAGCGGCTTGCTTGATCCTTAATGACCCCATACTTAACACTGAAGCAAAGCCAAGGGTGGAAAATTCTTGAGGAACGGACCTGGGGAGGGATGGAAACGCCCACAGCGCCATCTCGTGGCGAATTAGTTGAACTGCCGCGGCCCGACTTTTCCCACACTTAAGCTTTTCAGCCCTTTTCTTTGCTTCAATGTTAAGTATGGGCTCATTAAGGACCACGCTAGCCACTTGGGCCTATGCAGCGGGAGCAGAGTGCTTAGGCCTCTTGCCTTGCAGTCACAGGACTATGGTTCTTTCTTTGGCTCTCCATAAGTCCTATTGTCATGCCGGAGTGATTTCTGAGTGCAGAGCCAGGAGAACCCCTGAGCTTTGCTGGGTTTGTGGCCCCAAAACCATGAACAAACCAAAGGAAACCAAAACAGCCTCAGTACCTTGATGGCAGAACCTCACCGCAACTTAGTGTGTTCTGAGCTGTATCTGGCTATGTCAATGCCCCTCTTCCTTGTAGAAAAGTTTGGGGGCACCCCCAGAACATGGGGTGATGGCATGTGGGATTGACTGTAACAGGAAACCACCCCAAAACCTGGGTCACAGACAGAGATAAGTGGAGTGAGAATTTTTTTGCTCATAGCGAAGAGAACAGCCACAACAGCAACACCAAAATAGCCTTATTTTGTTCATGGCTGATGAGGCTCCATCCCAAGTACTCATAAGGGTCCCCTGAACCCCCTGGGCCACACCAAACCCCTAAATAAAAATATATTCTTGGCAGAGTGTTGTGTTTAGAATTTCCAGGGTTGGAGATTGCCCGGTCTTAGGCTCATTATTACTGTTTGAATCAAAATTCTTTTCAACCCACTCCTGATTTCTCTGATGCTAGGTACTTTCACCACAACTTTTGGAGATGCCAGAGTTGAGTCTGGCCTCTACCACCCTCTTCACAGAAAACAGAGGACTTGGGACTTCTCATATGTATAGGAACCCCCAAACTCTCTCCGGAAGGAAGATGGTACCCTCAGCAATGCGGAGTGTGGGGTTGTGAGGATGACGGGGCTGGAGACCTGTAAGAATGGGCCGGTGTAGAGAGCTCGCACTGCGGGAAGGCACAACTGTCTTCTGTGCTCACCCCGGGTTTCATCTGAAGCACCATGTAATTCCCCTGAGATCCTGGAGAAACTGTTGCGGCCACCCACAGCCCACACCCCAGATAAAGAAGCCAGAGCCACTCGCTTGGCCAGTCAGCACAGTGGACTAAGGAGAGGGACAAGGACGCGGTCCCATTGCGCAGAAATTCTTTCTTGTTTTCTTATGCAGAAATTCTGAGGTCTTTGTAGGGATAATGGGTTGTGGAGGGAGGTCAGGACCAGGGATGGACATTTCTTAGAGAAATGTCCCTGGGAGGCGCAGAAACGCCCCACAGCGCCCTCTCGTGGTGCATGGGCGGAAGAGCCGTGACCGACTCTCCTGCCTAAAGATTTCCAGCCCTGGGTTTTGCTTCCATGGTAACCTGCGGGTCACTAGGATCAAGCCGGCCGCCTCAGGCCGTGCAGCGGCAGCCGAGCATCCAGGGCGCTTGCCTCGCGTGGGGCGACCCGGGTGTCGGGATTGAACCCAGCAGCGTGGCACGTGCTTTGCCCGCAGTAGAATCTCTCCCTCTCAACCCCCTTTCGAGAACAGTTCCTTCCCGGGGGTTCCCACACCTTCGCGGTTTTCGGTGGAGGAAGGTGGTGGGAGCCAGACTCAGCTCGGCATCCCCCAGTTTGGCGTGAAGGAATCCTCCCTGAAAGGCTTTTGATTGTGTTTCGGCGACCACATCCGGCGATATACGGGTGTTACCCCTGTCCCTGCACTCAGGAATCACTACTTAACAGTGCTTGGGGGAACGTATGGGGTGCAGGGATAGAACCCGGATCACCCATAGAAGGGAACTGCCCTCCCGGCTCAGTTTTCGATCCATGGCCCTAGGCTGTGCGCTTGATTCTTAGTCACCTTATACTTAACATTGAAGCGAAGAAACGGGCTGGAAATTTTAAGCTTGGAATATCGGGCGGCGGCAGTACCGCAGAAACGCCACGAGATGACGCTGTGGGGAATTTCCGTCCCTTCCCAGGCCCGTTTCTCTAAGAATTTTCCACTCTTAGAAAATTTGGGCTGCCCATAACAATTTGGGTTTGAATTGTTTGGGTTGCCAATAACAGGAAACATTCAAAGGGCTGGATCACAGACATCGCTAAGGGGGTTTAGAACTTTTCTTGCTAAGAGCGAAGAGAACAAAAAATTTAAGGAAATAACCTTGCCTCGCTCGTTCCAGGCTAGGTTCAATCCTCTGCAACCCTTGAGGTCCAGAGGCAAAGCTGGTGCAACCCACTCGACCCCCCGAGTACATTCAGCTATGTACCCCACAAAGCTCTGAAGGCTGGAATCGAACCCAGGTTACTGAAGTGAAAGACAAGCACCCACAGGCTCTCCTACCGCTGCATCTGTAAAGCGGCTTGCTTGATCCTTAATGACCCCATACTTAACACTGAAGCAAAGGCAAGGGTGGAAAATTCTTAGAGAACCTGGCCTGGGGAGGGACGGAGATGCCCACAGCGCCTTCTCGTGGCGTTTCAGCGGAACTACCGCGGTACCACTTTTCCCACGCTTAAGATTTCCAGCCCTTTTCTTTGCTTCAATGTTAGGTATAGGGTCATTAAGGATCAAGGAAATGGTTTGGGAAGCTGCAATTGGAGCAGATCGGTTAGTGCTCTTGGTTTGCTGTCACAGGCCCCTGGTTCTTTCTTTGGCTCTCCATACGGCCCCACCTTCATGCCAGAGTGATTCCTGAGTGCAGAGCCAGGAGAACCTCTGAGTGTTGCCTGGTTGGTGGCCCCCAAATCATGAACAAACAAACAAACAACAACCAAAACAGCTTCAGTCCCTTGATGGTGGATTCCCTCATCCCAAATGTGTGGTTTCTGAGCTGTATCTTGCTGTATTCCTGTATCTTCTTTGTAGAAGAGGGTTGGGGCACCCTCAGAACGTGGGGTGATGGCACGCGGGGCTGACTGTAACTGGAAACCTTTCCAAAGAGCTGGGTCACAGACAGAGCAAAGTGGGTTCAGAACGTTTCTTGTTCAAAGTGAAGAGAACAACGACAAAATAATCTCACCCTGCTCGTGGCCGACCAGGTTCAAAACCCCAGAACCCTGCGGGCCCACACCAAAGCCCCCCCAAAATCCTTGGAGCCAGAGCTATAGTACAGTGGGTAGAGCGTTTGCCTTCCTCGCAGCTGACCTGGGTCCAATTCCCAGCATCACATAGGGTTCCCCAGGCACCACCAGGAGTCATTCCTGTGCGCAATTGCCTGGAGTAACCCCTGAGCATCCCTGGGTGTGACCAAAATGAAAAAAAAAATCCTAGGCAGAATTGATGTCTTTAGAATTATCAGGAAAGGATATTGCCCCGTCTTTGGCTCATTATTCCTGTGTTAACTAAAATTCTTTTTAACCCACCCCCAGTTCCTCTGACGGCAGATATCTTCACCCCAGACATCTGGAGATGCCGGAGTAGAATCTGGCCTTTGCTACCTGCCTCCACGGAGAACAGAAGACATGGGACTTCTCATGTGTCCAGGAACCCCAAAACTCTCTGAGGAAGGAAGATGGCACCCTCTGCAATTTGGGGTGCTGGGGTGTGGGGCTGAAGGGTTGGAGACCTTGTGAACTGGGTTGGTTTGGAGGGACAGTCCTGCAGCAAGGCACAGCCTCTCCTGTGTCACCCTGTTCGCTCCCGGGCAGCTGGCTCTGGAGCACTGCTCACTGGGTATCCCTCCACGCAGAGATTGAGTGGGGCGACCCCCAGACACAGTTCACCAGTTTATTCTCTGACCCAAGGCCCAGCAGGGCGAGGGCAGGGCCGGAAGATGCTGGACTCTCTCATCCCCTCCAGCCCTGGGTAAGCGAGTCGAATCCACCAGAGGCGCCTCCTCTTGGCCCACAGATGCCTGAGAATGAAGGCAGCACCTTTGGGATCCGGGGTCACCCCCAACCCCCACTCCACCCCACCCGGTCCACTCCTCCCGATCTGGCCCGGTGATTCGGTGGAAGAGGTCAGGCAGCGGTGGGGCAGCGTCAGGAGTTGGGTTGAGGGCCCCCCACGGCTCTGAAGGGGCCCCAGTTCCTTCTACAGTCCGACTCTGGTTCGTGCACTCGGGGACCCCCCACGCACCCTGATCCCCAAATGTCAGGGGAAGCTGTCCAGCGGTCTTGGGCTGAACAGCAGGGAATCCAGTGGTTCAACAAGGAAGTCTGAAGCACCAGAGTTTTGGGGGGACAGGGCGGGAGGCAGGTTTGGGGGGCTGAGCTGGAAGTCCTTCCTATGGGGTGCAGGGGTGCTAAACTTCCAGCTAAACTTCTGCTGCCGCCCCCCAAGAGAGGAGGGGAGAGGTTTGGGGTCCCCTGGGGCTGTGTTGGGGAGTGCTCAGGACCCTGAACAAAAGAGGACCCCGAAACCTTTACCCTGGACAAACCGGAAAACTCCATTACCAGCTTTGCATGACCTGAGGCAAAGGTGCCCTTGTGACAAAGGAAATAGCCAAACTCAAGAGGTAAAAGTAGCCCAGGGCAGTTAATTAAGAGATGCCATAAAGCCCTAAAGTAGAATGCTCCTGCCAGATAAACCCTTGTCTTCCTCTCCCCACTATTTCTCAATCTACTCTTGAAGAATGTTGTAAGCCCACCTAATACACCCCGAACCTTTCCTTATTTGGTCTGAGAAGACACTTCTCTAATGATTGACAACTTATGTACCAACCCCCTGCTAAGAAAAGTATAAAACCAGCATGGCAGTTAATAAACTTGCCCTTGATCGGCATGTGTCGTCTTGGGCCCCCTGTTTACTAACCTCACTAGTCTTATTTCAGATCGGGACCCTCACAGAATCCACCTAATTGGGAGCGCTCTCCACTGTTGTCTCTCCGCGGGCCGGAGAGATCTCCAGGGGAACGCGCAACGCTGAGGAAGAAGGAAGGAGATTCCTCTTGTCTGACCATGAGACAGTTGCAGGCAATGATAAATAGGGCGGCCCCAGGCCTCAGCACCATGAGTGGTCCCATGGGGGGGAGGTCCTGTCTGTCCATGACGGCGAGTCATGGATGGTGCCATCCTGTTGATTAAAGATCCTGGGATTCTCCTGGAGGCGACAGGGCTTGGGACACACCACTCCAGAGATGGCATGGGACAGTCCCAGAAGGGGTGCTGTCCCCCCTACCCCTTTATACTATTGTTCTGGCCCACTTGGAGTCCATTTTTGTTACCAATGTGTCTGTCTGCTGTTTAGACATTTTTTTGATGTCGAACCGCTTGTTAGTACACTCCCTAAATACATATCCACACAGTCACCACCAAAAGTAAAAGTTCTTTCTTGATTTGCTTTTGTTTGGGGGCCATGCTTGGTGATGCTGAAGGCTTATTTGAGGCTCTGCATTTAAAAATTACTCATGGCAGTGCTCATGCTATGGGTTGTTGCGGGTCGACCTTTGGCGGCTTGCAAGGCAAGCTGCTCCCCGCTGTACTGTCTTTTGATCCCAGAGGTGTAGTTTTTTATGTGTTCCCCAAGAACCCACTGAACAACAGTTTTCCTAGTTATCTGGATGCTTTTAAGACCCCCATAGAGCTAAACAGAACACCATTCTTTGGGGTTTGAAGTGAGCAGTGAAAGATTCCTTCAGGGTGTCAAGACATTCCACTTGTATTTGATTGTTTTGGGGGCCACACCCAGTGACGCTCAGGGGTTACTCCTTGCTCTGTACTCAGAAATTACTCCTGGTGGTACACCGGGGACCCTCTGGGATGCCAGGGATAGAACCTGGGTCAGCTGCACACAAGACAAGCGCCCTTCACCTGGGACTAACGCCCGATCCTAATGATGGGCTAATGTGGAATCAAATATCAGCCACTCATCCTCCTCTCTGCCCACGCCTCATGCCATCACGCCCCCTTCCCATATGTTTGTAGATCATCTAGAATAGATGATTCTTCACTTGATGTTTACTCACATTACTTCACAAAACCTTCTATTTTTCAGGAATAATTAAGATTTCACCAGTAATGAGGAAAATCGAGCTACTCAATGTCCTGTGTGTGTGTGTGTGTGTGTGTGTGTGTGTGTGTGTGTGTGTGTGTGTGTGTGTGTGTAGGAATACTAACATTGATTCAGCAATTGATTAACTTGATCGAATTGGGCATGAACTCTACATTACTTTTAAAACTTTTTTTAAAGTTGGATATCTGTACCCATTCTCACATGTTGAAGGGAAAGGCAGCTGAGATAGTGAAGAGAGCACCAAGTAAATGATGCTTGCAGGGCTCGCTCAATATGGGAGCTGCGTGCTGTAAGTAGACTGTGGACCGAACATGATGACCACTTAGTACCCAAAGCCATAACACCCAAAGAGAGAGAGAGAGAGAGAGAGAGAGAGAGAGAGAGAGAGAGAGAGAGAGAGAGAGTAAAAGGGAAAATGCCTGCCACAAAGGCAGGAGGGGTGTGGGGGTTACCGGTGGGACACTGGGAACATTGGTGGAGGAGAATGGGACTGGAGGAGAGATGGGTACTCTATCATTATATGACTGAAACATAGTCACGGAGGCTTGCAAATATGTAACTGTATCTCATGGTGATTCATTAAAAGAATTTAGAAAAATTTGGATATCATTGAGATATACCATTCTAAAGCTGTTCATAATTGGGTTTCAGTCATTCAATGATCGAGCACCCATCCCTCCACCAGTGTACATTTCCCACCACCAAGGTCTTCTCTTTTTCTACCACCATCCGCCAAACCCCCATCCCAAGCCCCAGCATCCCTCTAGAGGAGGCACTTTCCTTCTTGCTGTCTCTCTCCTTTTCCTTTTGTGCATTAGCTAATCAAAGTCTTGAGTCAGACATTTATTATACTGCTTACAGATTACTTCTTGCCTTCATTTGAACTCTTTTATAGAACTTTTAAATTCACATTTTATGTACTCCGTGAAACTATTTGGAACTCAGTGAATAATGTCTACTTTGCTTTGTTCCCCACACCCCACTCTTTAAAATAAAATTAAAAAATTATTTATTAATTGCCTTTTGGGGTCACACTGGAGATGCTCAGGAGTTCCTCCTGGCTCTGTAGTCAGGAATTGCTCCGAAGACCATATGGGATGCCAGGGATTGAATCCACATCAGTTGTGTGCAAGGCAAACACTACTCCCGCTGTACTATGGCTCAAACCCCAACTCTACCCTACTATTACTCTATCAGGCGGTTGAAGAGTCACACAGTGGGACAGAACGCTTGTCTTGCACACGGGTGATCCAGGTTTCATCTGCAGCAACTCATCAACTGCTGAATACATCACATTAGGTTAATTGTTTCCACACAGAGTCACTTCAATATTCTCAAAGATGAATATTTGAAATCATTTCATAAATGAAATAAAGCAGGGAAGAGAGCAAGAGTATAGAGGGGAATGTGCTTGTCTTGCAAGCAGCCACACCCGGTTGGAGCCCCAGCACAGTCAGATGTGCATCGCCATCCCCAAGTAAGAACAGAAACAAAGTTTTGCAATGGAAATAAAGTTCAGCTTTCTACAACGTGTTGTATTCAATTCACAGTTCATTGATCTCAGTCTGTACAGTAAGCTGTGGACTTGGATGTGTGGTCTGTATAAAATATTGTTTTCTTCTGTTTTACTCCATAAAACCTTCACACTCCATCCATTTTTCCCTGGTCAAACTGGTGATGCTCAGGATTCACTCCTGCTTAGAACTCAGAAATCACTCCTGACCCTGTGTAGATCATGTGAAGACAAGTGTCTTACCCGCAGGGCTATCTCTCCACCCCCCATCACTTAAACTTTGCAGTAGGATTTTTCTGTCCTGAGCACTTAGTGTCACAAATGGTGTGAGAGTAATTCAAGTCTCCGATGGCAGTGGTTTGTGGAGAAGTTTCTTCATCTTTCGAAAGGTGCAGTCCAGAAAGGAGCCTCTGTGGCTTTTTATCAACAGAAAAGGACAGATCACTGGATAGCAGGAAGAGACAAAAATAGCGATGTTTTCTAACCCTAGTGCTTCTTGACTGAATGTTACATAAATGGTGAGGCAGCAGTTGATCCAGTAAAAAAAGACAAAGCAGCTGACTTGGGCCAGGATGGTGTGGGTGGCCTTGATCTCAAGAGAAGCTTGTGTGCGGAGACTTTGCCTAAGGATGTGCTGGACACTCTTGCGATGGTTGAAGAGGAACTTTACCATGTGCACGCTGGTCCAGATCATGAGGAGCAAACACAGCAGGTCTCTTAAAATCATTCCTCCATGAAATAAAGAAGGTCCCAAAGTCTCTGTGTCATGTGTCATATGTGCCATACAGTATTTTACATTATAAATACTTTCAATTCCAGAAATATTGAATGGGGCCTTCATTAAAAAGATGATCCGGTTATAGATCAGCATGTTGAATACCCAGAAAAAGAGGAAGGCAGCAGAAATGCATGTGTAGATGTTTGATTTGAGCCACACCCACTTAGCAGCATTGTTGGTGATCACAATGGCTTGGAACACACTAAGGAAAGATGTGGTGCAGAGGGAAAGACCCCGACCCACTCTGGACAGAAACGCAACTGCCTTACAACCAGTGTCATTCAGAAAGTTTCTTATTCCAAAGAAAAATATTAATTCAGGAGTTCCAGCAAATAAAACTGTCATCATGTTGGCTAAAGTTAAGTGGGTATATATCCAATCTATTGGCTTCTTTCTTTGCAGAAAAGTTTTGACATATAGCATGAGTAACAATAAATTGCCAATAAAACCAAACATGAACTGGAAGAAAAATAATACTCCCCAAACCGTTTCTTGCAGAACTATTGTGTCCATTGCTTTCTTATTCATTCGGTAAAGGCCTGCAGAGAAAATAAATAACAAATTTGTTAGTGAACTTGAGAGAACTGTCACAACATGCCTGTATCAATGTGACTAACAAATTCTTGTTAGTAGAACATGCAAAAGTGCTGTCATTTTTCAAAAAAATGAAGAATAAGTGAAAAAATAATATTTAGAGGGTTATTGACACAAAGGAGGAGCAGTTATACCTTCCATGCTTTTCGTTTTTGATTTTAGGGTCACAACCAGCAATTCTTATCAGTTCCTCCTAGCTCGGAATTTAGGAATCACTCCTGGCATGCTTGGAGAACCCTGTGGGATGCCGGGGATCAAATGGCAAGTGCCCTCCACGCTGTACTATGTCTCTGGCCCTGTTGTTTCATTTTTGTAAAATTATTCCAGTTGACTATTGTCAGTGAGTCAATTTAGTAACTTGTTGAGCAATTTTAAAATCGATTATATGTTTCATATCATAGAGTTATATTTAAGTCCTATGCAGCTTCAGTTGATTCTATTTAACTCGACAGCTTTTACGCATTTCCATAATATGTCCCTAAAATTGAAAATCATTCAAGTCTTTTTTTCCCAACTTTGGCTTTTTGGGTCAGACCTGGAGATCCTCTGGATTAATTCTGGCTCTGCACTGAGGAATTACCTCTGGAGGTGCTCAGGGCACCATATGGGGTGATGGGGATTGAACCCTGGTCCGCCACATGCAAGGCAAATTACCTACCCGGTATGCCTTTGCTCTGACCCTGTTCAAGTAGTTTTAATCAAGTATTGAATCATCTTTTAAAATTAAATGATTCTGGTCTCTCCCCACATCCTATCTTACAGTAGCACAGACTATCTGATTTTGTAGATTTCTGAATCTTTTCTATCATTACCTCCAGTGCTCCAAAATGGTTTGATTTGAGAGCCCTGACTATTGGGACTGGTCACATAGAATGCGACAAATACATCAGAACTGTCCAAGCTTTAGGGTTACACAAACAGTTAGCGCACAAAGTGGCCATTTATTCATCCACATCACTCCAGCATCCTGGTTCCCATTATGTGAAATTCTGTGGAAGTTGACAGACACATTCAGCACTATGAGTAGACAGGAACAATTAAGGGTGCATGAAGACAGGGACCCGGACATTTCAAATGGATAATCAGCAGCACCCTTAAAGGATAGGATATGTGAGAATTTGCTATTCTATTCTGGCTTGGACATGCTTGTCTGCTTCCTTCTGATCAAACTAGTTTTCCTTAGGAGACTATGCTGACCTTGTGGTTCCTGTTAGGGTTCAATTTCCCACATTTCACTATTCCTTAACCAAATGTCTTACAGTGGAAATGACATACAAAGGAGCACCCATTAGATTTACAGCAGACTCTCTGAGGAAACCTTCCAAGCTTGCAGGCAATGGTGAGATATAATGAAAAAACTCAATGAAATGAATGCCTCACCAAGAACTCTTTATCTGGCTAAACTCTCACGAAAACTCAAAGGAACAATACACTATTTCATGGATAAATAACAGTTCAGGAACTTCATAGAGTCTAAGCCAACCTAAAGCAAGGACTAAATGGGCTATTGTAAGATAATAAAACCCACTACAAGCACAACAAACCTCTATAGAAAGATGGCACATAACATATATGACAATAATCTTTCTCAATGTCATTGGCCTAACTGCAACAATTAAGAGACACAGAGTGGCAAAATGGATTCAGAAACTGAACCCAACATTTTGCTGCCTACAAGAAACATATCTGCACAGTCACAGCAAACACAGACTCAAAGTCAAAGGATGAAAAACTATCTTGCAAGCAAACAACTCCCTCATAAATACCATGGTGGCAATACTAGAAATTGACAACATAGATTTCAGGTTGAAAAAAATTAGAAGGAACAGTGAAGGCCAATTTTTAATAATCAAGGGATATGTACAGGAGGAAGAAATTACACTCCTAAAAAATATATGCACCCAATGAGGGACCAGCTAAATACTTAAAAACAACTGCTAATAGATTTTAAGGAGGACAATAGTAGTTGGAGACTTCAACACCACCTTATCACTGCTGGATAGATCAACAAGTTTAAAACTCAGCAAGGAAGCACTGGCTTTGAAGAAAAAAATAGAAGAGAGAGGGCTAATAGATTTATACAGGGATTTACACCGCCCCCCCCCAAAAAAAATAGAAGAATACACATTCTTTTAAAATGCACACAGAACATTTTCCAAAGTAGACCACATGCTGGGTCACAAAACATAACTCAATAGAATCAGGAAGATAGAAATTGTATCAACTATCTTTTCAGACCACGATGCACTGAAGATAGAAGTTAATCACACACAGACATGGAGAACCAAATCAAACACCTGGAAATTCAACAACTCAATGTTAAACGACAAATGGGTCAGGGAGGAAACCAAGGGAGAAGTCAAAAGATACCTGGAAACAAATAAGAATGAAGACACAAATGACAGGAACCTGTGGGACACAGCTAAAGCCATGTAAAGGCAAAAATTATAGCTCTGGAAACATTTCTCAGGAACGAAGAAAGAGACCGCATAAATAACTTGACTTCACAGCTCAAGATTTTAGAAAAGGTCCAACACAAAGGAGCCCAAGCCAGGCAGAAGAAAAGAAATAATAAAACTTAGAACAGAAATTCATGACACGGAAACCCAAAAACAATCCAGAGGATTAATGAAACTAAGAGCTGGTTCTTTAAGAAAATAAAGAAGATTGATAAACCACTAGGAAGACTCACAAAGAAAGAGAGAGTGAGAGAACCCTAACAAACCGAATCAAAAATGAAAAGGGAGACATTACAACAGAAACCAAAGAAATCCAAAAGATCATCAGAGATTACTTTGAAAGTCAGTATACCGTGAAACAACAGTACCTAGAAGAAATGGATAACCCCACAAATAGCTAAAGAAATACTTGGGGAAAAAAAGATGGGAGGCATCACATTCCCCAACCTCAAACTCTACAGTAATAATTAAAACAGCATGGTATTGGAACAAAGGCAGAGCTGCAGACCAATGGAACAGGGTGGAATATCCTTACACACACCCTCAAAGATCATCTAATCTTTGGTAAGGGAGCAAGAAATATGAAGTGGAGTAAGGAAAGCCTCTTTAACAAATGGTGCTGGCAAAACTGGACAGCTACATGCAAAAAAAATGGGTTCAGATCTCTACCTAACACCAAGCACAAAAGTCAGATCAAAATGGATTAAAGACCTCAACATCAGGGTGCTGGAGCAATAGCATAGCAGGTAGGGTGTTTACCTTGCACGTGGCCAACCTGGGTTCGATTCCCAGAATCTCATAAGGTCCCCTGAGCACCGCCAGAGGTAATTCCTGAGGGCAGAGCCAGGAGTAACCTTTGTGCATCGCTGGGTGTGACCCAAAAAGCAAAAAAAAAAAAAAAAGACCTCAACATCAGAGCAGAATATATAAAGTACATTGAAGACAAGGTCGGCAAAACCCTCCACGACATTGAAGCTAAAGGTATCTTCAAAGATGATATGCCACTGACCAAGCAAATGAAAACAGAGATAAACAAATGGAACTATCTGAAACCAAGAAGCTTCTATATCTCTAGATAAAGAGTGACCAGAATACAAAAACAGTCTACAGAATGGGAAAGGATAATCACCCAAAACCCATCTGATAAGGGGTTAAAATCAAAGATATACAAGGCCCTTGTTGAAGTCTACAAGAAATAAGCATACAATCCTTCAGAAAATGGAGTGATGAAATGAATATAACTTTCTCAAAGAAGAAATTCGAACGGCTGAAAGGCACATGAAAAAAATGCTCCTCATCACTAATCATCAGGGAGATGCAGATTAAAACAACAATGAGATATCATCTCACACCTCAGAGACACATCCAAAAGAATAATGGCAACCGGTGTTGGCGTGGATGTGGGGAGAAGGGGACTCTACTTCACTGCTGGTGGAAATGCTGACTGTTTCAGTCTTTTTGGAAAACAATATGGACATTTATCAAAAAACTAGAAATTGAGCTCTCATTTGACTCAGCAATACTTCTTCTTGGAACATATCCCAGATATGCAAAAAATATAGTAGAAATGACATCTGCACTTGTATCTTTATTGCAGCACTATTTACAATAGCCTGAACCTGGAAAAAACCCGAGTGCTCAAGGACAGATGACTGGTTACAGAAACTCTGGTACAAATACACAATGGAATACTATGCAGCTATTGGAAAAGATGAAGTCATGAAATTTTCTTATAAGTGGATTGAAATAGAGAGTATCATGGTAAGTGAAATGAGTCATAAATAAAGGGACAGACATAGAAGGACTGCACTGATTTGTGGAATATCAAGTAACATAATGGAAGACTAACACTCAAGGAGAGTAGAGATAAGGACCAGGAGGATTCCTCCATGGCTTGGAAGTCAGCCTCACATACTGGGGGAAGAGTCAGCTGAGATAGAGAAGGGACCACCAAGCAAAGGATGCTTGAAAGCCTCGATCAGGATGGGAGATGTGTGCTGAAAGTAGATTATAGACCGCACATGATGGCTATGTATTACCTGAATTGCAAACCATAACACCCAAAAGAAGAGAGTGAGAGAGAGTAAAAGGGAATGTGCCTTCCACAGAGGTGGGGAGATGGGGTGAGGGTGGTGGGAGGGATACTGGGAACATTGGTGATGGAGTACGGGCTCTGGTGGAGGGATGGGTAGTCGATCATTGTATGACTGATACATAATCATGAAAGTATGTAAGTCAGTAATTCTATCTCATGGTATTTCATTAAATTTTTTTTTAAAACACATAAAGGAAAAAGTTCATCATTAAAAATCAGATTAAAGTCATTTTATTTTCTCTGGGAGATGTAATTTTTCAGCTAGACAGAAGCAAATCTTGCACAACATTTCCAATTTGGAACACTCGTGAGTGAAACACAATAAGAGGATTAATTTGAAAAAGAATTTGTTTCATTCAATTTACTTAATTCAGTACCAAAATATGTGTGTAATAACTAACATTTTTTTCCAAATAGCTTGGAAAAAGCCGGAGCAACAGCACAGTGGGGAGGACACTTGCCTTGCACACAACTCTCCTGGGTTTGATCCCTGGTACCAAATATCCTCTGAGCCCCAGCAGGAGTGATCCCTGAGCACAGAGCCAGGAGTAAGCCTTGAGCACAGCCGAGTGTGGCTGAAAAGCAAACTCATAAAGTAGCATAAGAAAAATACCAAAAGCAATTAGGGAATCCACAGAAAAGTGAAAATTTCATAACTTTAGGAAACATTAACATAATTGACTTCACATTTGGCAAAATATGTCAGATTGCCATATTACAAATGAGACAGGCAGCTCTCTCCTTGAAAAGTTTCATTCCTGGGGCTAGACTGAGAGTCAAATAGATAGCCTGTTTACCTTGAGTGAGGCTGACCCTTTTGTTTGTGTCATTTTATAAGGTCCCCCAGCACCACTGGGAGTAATTCCTAAGTGCAGAGCCAAGAGTAGCCCCTGAACATTGCCGGGTGTGATCCAAAAAGCTAAATCAAACAAACAATGAATCAAAAATCTTGTATAGATCTGGAGTGAGAGCATAGCAGGGTAGGCATTTGCCTGGCACGCAGCTGATAGGGTTTGATCCTGGCATCCCTTAGCATCCCCTGAACCCCACCTGGAGTGATTCCTGAGTGCAAACCCAGGAGTAATCTTTGAGCACCACTGAGTGTGGCCCCAAACAAAAACAAACTAATTTTAAACTATAAAATACTATGAATATATGAGAAAGCTTATTGATTCAAGGTAATTATAGCAAAATATATTAAGTTGCCAAGGTCATTATTTTAGGTCATAAGTATGAATACCAACCATCACAGTTCACTATATTCCATGTAAAGAAGTCTAATATTGATAATGATAAATTGTTAGATTTCTTCATTCAATATTAATGAACAATCTGTATTGGTTAATACTGAAACCTTCAAACAAAATACCATTATGATAGCACAATTAATAAAATAGTTACAAAGTTAGAGGATTAGCAGCATAAAAACTACTATAAAATAATACCAATTGGTACAAGAAATTGTTGGTCAAAACTTTTTAAACTCGTAGAAACATTTTTTTGGATAACAGAAAAAGACATTCAAATGCATAAAATATTTATGAACCAGAAAATCTGGTATTGTGATAGAAAATGCCTTCCAAAATTAAAACCTCTAAAATATATAAAACAAATCCCCCAAAGAACCCTAAAATCATTTACTTAAACTGAACTAGATAAGATAGTTCTAATTTTCTTTTGTTTATTTTTTGGACTAATAAGCCCTCAGCAGTACTCAGGGCTTAGTCCTGGCTCTGTACTCAGTGGCCTGGTGGGCTCAGGGACCCTATGGGCTGTCGGGGATCGAACCTCCATCAGCTACATGCATGGCAAGAGCCCTCCCTACTGCACTATGGCCGCCCCCAATAATTATTGCCGCCCCCAATAATTCTAATATTTTGTTTATTAGATCATAGGATCTAAGAAAAATACATGAGAAAAAGACATTTGGGAGAAAAGTTAAAAATCAATGAGAAATACATGAAGAGGCGGGTAGGAGAGAAATAACAGAAACGTGAACTCAGAAACCAAAGTTTAATCAGAGTGGAAAGGTGACCAGAATTGCTGAAAAAGTGATGAATGAGGATGTAAATATCCTTAGTCGATTATTATACGTGTTACTATACGAACTAGTTTTGGCCACCAAAAGTTTTAAAAAAAGTCTTAAATAAAAATACAGATTAAGAGAAATAAAAGGAACCAGAGAGAGAGTTCAGTGCATAGGGTGCTTCCCTTGCTCATGGTGGGTCTGGAATTATTCCCTGGTTTCGTATAGGGTCCCGGGAACCCGCCAGAAAATGAGTAATCCTGAGCGCTACTGGTGTGGCCCCAAAACAACCAAAGTTAACTCAAAGGGAGAGTACAGCAGAATACAAAGCATAACAAAAAATATGGTTGAAACTGCAGAGAAGAAAATCATAAATTGATGGGGCTAGAGTGATAGTGCAGAGGGCAGGGCACTTGCCTTTCATGCAGTCCATCAGGATTCCATCCCCAGTATCCCCTGAGCACGACCACAGTAATTCCTGCTTGCCTTGCACACAGCTGACCAGTTACCATCCCATAGGGTCCCCCAAGCACCACCAGGAGTAATTCCTGCGTGCAGAGCCAGCAGTAACCCCTCAGCATTAGTTGGTGTGACTCAAAAGGAAAAAACAAAACAAAGAAGAAAAAAAACCCAGAATATCATGAGTATAAAGGAATGTGAGTATAGGAACTCAGGTGAACTTAGCATTAGAAAGCATGTCCCACAAAAACAGCCTCAGGAAAAATAAATTCTGTTTTTGTTTGTTTATTTGTTTGTTTTTTTACTTTTTGGGTCACACTTTGTTGGATATCAACCCTAAGTGTTCTAGGCTTCACTGGTGAATTGCCCCTTTCCTCCTCCCAGAGAGGCTTCCCCTGCCCTTGCTAACATCCTAATTTGGTTAGAGTCTATCTTCAACCTTTCCTTTGTGTTGGATATTAACCCTAAATGCTTTAGGCTTCATCAGTGAATTGCCCCTTTCTTCCTCGCTGAGAAGCTTAACATGCTCTTGCTGGCAGCCCTAATCTGGTTCAAGTTATCCTTAACCTTCCCCTTATACTTTATCTCTCAATGTCACAGTTCCCCAAGTCAGTCTTGATTACTTGTAAGCCAAAACTCTCTGGTAATTCTGAACTTTGTATTTGTGCTGCTTTGTATTTGAAGTGCTGTATATTTGTCCCTGCTTTTTCTATCTCCCCTCTAGCCTTTATATTTTACTATAGAGCAATGTTCTTTGGTTAAACACAAAAAGACCATTAATGCTATGCTCCTAATATTTGGATTGACTCTGAGATACATCTGCTCCTGGGCATAATTACTTGGTCATAATTACTCGACTCAGGCTTCACTTGCTGTAGTTCCTAACACCCCAAAAGGGAGGTCCCGTCGTGGGACTGGGATAGACCGGGGTGAGTGGCAAAGCTACCCAGCATCGAAATAGGACATTCTAGAAGGCATAAATGCATGGTCTTGCTGCAAGCTGTTACAACCTAAGAGACAGGACCCCCATGGGGAAGGACAAGCTGAAGTGACCTGAGGACTGAGTCTGGGATTACGAAAAAATCCTTGCTTGCTCTCAGAGCCCGGAGAACTAAGTGTTGGGATCTTTGTTTCTTGCTGTGTTTATCCAAACAACTACAAGTATTGATAACTTATACAACTAAGAGGGAAAGATAAAAGCAATGTAGATGTCCCTGGGAGACAGAGTGTCTTCTATTTTTTTGGTTTTTGGGTCACACCTGGCAATGCACAGGGGTTACTCCTAGCTCTTCACTCAGGAATTACTCCTGACGGTGCTCAGGGGAACCATATGGGATGCTGGGAATCGAACCCATGTCAGTCGCATGCAAGGCAAAGGGCCTTCCCACCGTGCTATCACTCCAGCTCCCAGAGTGTCTTCTTGAGTTGATCTCCACAAGAGAATTTCCTCTGCCAAATATTTATCTCTGTAAATGACCAATGACACCTATGTCCTTACCTCAACCCCCCTTCAGATGTTCTATAAGTATGCTAGCAACTCTGCATTCAAGGGGCCATTTTCACCATCAGACTGTGGTCCCCCATCTCCCATCTCTCTGTCTCTCTGTTGGGGAGCCCTGGGAGGTGGGGAGGCGGGCAGGAGGCTCTGGGCCACCAAATGCACACATGCATCACAGCAGCAGCCCCTGAGTTTTACTTTGTGAACTCACACACTTGGCAATGCTCAGGTTAGTCCTGGATCTGCATTCAAGAAATACTCCTGGCAGTGCTTGGGGGACCCATGGAATGTCAGGGACCTTGGAACCTGGATCAGCTGTGTGCAAGACAAATGTCCTACTCCCTGCTCTATTACCCCAGCCCCAGGGAAAGAAAATTTTCTAAAGAAAAATCCCTGCCACTTCCTTCAAGCAGGAGCAGAGACAGGAGGTACTTACTGAGTCTGAGGCTGGCGAAGTTGACGGGACCCTCTGCCAGGCTGCAGGTGAATGCCTGTGTGTTAATCCAGGGCTATAAAAACACCAGTGACTTGGTCCCCAGACACCCTGTCACTTGGAGCTCAGCAAACTTTCTGATGTGCCCATGGACCCACAAATTACTGTCTGAGCGGCAAATGGATCAATTTAGAAAAGTTTTTAATGCAAGTCCCCCTCAGGTGTTCACTTCAGAAACTTTCCCATTACATCAGCCTGAGTCCTCAGAGTTCTGCAGGAGCAGAGCAGAAAACAAACTTGGGAATAATTGGCTACTCGCAGAGAAATCAAAAGTTCTCATAGCTGATCAAATAGCTCTGACAACTTTTGGAGAGTAATTGCTTTTCTCTAAGGCTTTTCTCAATTTGGGATTTATTGTAGAACAGTCAAGTCTGAATTGACTTAGGAAAAGAAGAATTATAAATGATATTATAAGTTTTATTGTTATATTATATTATATATAAAATAATATTATAAATTCTTTTATTAAAATTTTTAATGAATCAGCTTGAGATATAGTTACAGATTTACAAGCTATCATGTTTGAGTTTCAGTCATACAATGATCAAGTACCCATGCGTCCACCAGTGCCCATTTTCCTCCACCAATGTTCTCAGTACCCCTCGAGCCACCCCCACTCTATCTCCCCACCCCCTGCCTCTGTGGCAGGCACAGTCCCTTTTACTCTCTCTCCTTTTGGGTGTTATGGTTTGCAGTACAGGTAGTAAGTGGCCATCATGTTTGGACTATAGTCTATTTTCAGCATGCATAAATGATAATTCTTAAGGATAAAAACTATCAGCCTGAATTTTAATGGAATCACTAGATCATATCTATATATAAATTTAATTTTTAATTTATATTTTTTGGCTATTTTGGGTCATACCTGACGATGCTTAGGGGTTTCTTCTGACTCTGCATTCAGGAATGTTAGTGCTCAGGGAACCCAATGGGATGCCGTGGATCAACAATGCATCAGCCTCCTGCAAGGTGTGAACACCCTACCCACTGTTCTGTCACTCATTCTCACATTGCCAGACCATACTAAGGATCCAAAGAAACGTCCTTTTAAAATGAAAACAATTGAATCTCTGCCTTCTATGTTTGGGAACTTAGTGCAATGGACAAATGATTCTATTTTATATTGAATGAAACAGTGAAATGCATGTAGAATAGTACTTGAGGTAAATGCTGGCTTCATACTTCTCTTACAAAATTTTCGATCAGCCCTCTCTGTATTTTATTTTATGGCAAATTTCATGTCTCATACTGTGACTTCTTAGGGGTATAGCTGACTCTTTCCTGTGTATTCATTCTTTAAACAGTTTTTTGTTTGGTTGGTTGTTTTGTATTATTTTATTTTGAGGTCATACCTGGCTGTGATCAGGGCTTACCCCTGGCTCTGCACTTATGGATCACTCCTGGCAGGCTTGGGGGACCATAGAGGATGCTGGTGTTTGAACCCAGGTTGGCCACATGCAAGGCAAGTGCCCTCCCAGCTGTCTATCCCTCCTACCCTCTTTACACATTAGGATCTGGAGATACTTAACCATTTGACAAAATATTTGTGAACATTTTTTAATGTGAAACTGTCAGAAATTATTGATAATCCATAGGCTAAATATTATTGATGATCTGTCAGTGTTATTAATTTACCATGTAGGGGCTGGAGAGACATAGTACAGTGGGTAGGGTACTTGCTTTGCATGTGGTCAACCCAGATTCTATTCCTGGCATCCCATATGGTCCCACAAGCATCGGCAGGAGTAATTCCTGAGTGCAGAGCCAGTAGTAAACCCACGATCACTATTGAGTGTGGGCCCTCCAAAATAATTGGGCCACGCAAATGTGTGCAAAAGGGGTTAATAAATTCTTTAATTCACACTTTAAGTGAAAAGGCTATGTTATATGTTATGTAGCATTATAGAGATTAAGTGCACTGTCAAAAGGTTTGTGATCTAGTAAGAGTATGTATATTTTACATAGGAAATTGGAAGTGTCATGTTTCAAAGGTGAGATTTGGGGGACCCTATGGGAGCAATAGTATTGTTGGCATGAAGTAAGCACGTTCAGAGAGCCACCTTCCAGCAGAGGAGGGATGTTGGTTGGTGTGTCCGTCTGAATGGCTTCTTTATTCCAGTTCATTCCAGATAAAAACCAGCCTTTCATGAGCTGGAGAGATAGTGCAGTGACTAAGGTGCTTGTCTGGCATGTGACTGACCTGGGTTTGATCCTCAACATTCCAAGAAATGTGAGGAAGAAATCATGAGTGCAGAACCAGGAGTAAGCCCTGAGTGTGACTCCCCCTACTGAAAACTAAACTAAAATAAAATGTTCTGAACCTTGCTCAAGGAAAATGGGGCTCAAGAAAAAAAAGTCCCAGTACCCCAACCTTGTACTTACACTCCTTCGGTTCTTGACTGGTGGCAAGAGGCTACACTGAGTAGAGCAGAACCTCTCATGAGCTGCTCCTCAGTGACGTCATGCAAGGTTGTAGGAAGGGAGAGACCCTCATCAATCTTTAAGCAAAGAAAGTGGGGAGGTGAAAAGGGGAAGGTATGTTGATTATCATTAATTTATTTACTTTATTATTATTCTTAATTGAAATCACCGTGAGCCTCTTTTACAAAGATTTCATGTTTGAGTTTCAGTCATACAATGATCGAACACCCATCCCTCCACCAGTGCACATTTTCTACCCCAAAGTCCCCAGTATCCCCCAACCCCATCCCACCCTACGCCTGCTGCATGGCAAATTCCTTCATACTCTCTCTTTCTACTTTTGGACATTATGGTATGCAATATAGATACTGAGATGCTATCACATTCGGTCCTTTATCTACTTTCAGCACACATCTCCCACCCCGAACAATCCATCCAACCATCATTGCCTTAATGATCCATTCTCTATTCCAGCTGCCTTCTCCCCTAGCTCATGAGGCAGATCTCCAACTATGGCACAATCTTCCTAGCCTTTGCCTTTGCTGTCCTTGAGGGTCAGTCTCATATTATGTATTTTTTATTCCACAAATGGGTGCAGTCATTCTATGTCTGTCCCTCTCTTTCTAACTCATTTCACTTAGCATGATACTCTCCATGACCATCCACTTATAAGCAAGTTTCATGACATCATCTTTCCTAAGAGCTGCATAGTATTTCATTGTGTAGATGTTATGTTGTTTTTTTAATTATATTTTTATTTTGTTTTCTTTTGTTCTGTTTCATTTTGTTTTCTGGGCCACACTTGGCTATGCTCAGAGATCTCTCCTGGCAGGAAGATGGGTCAACGTTGAGTGAGGTTTGCCTACCCTGGGCTAATCAAAGCTGATTGGATACATCTAACGGTAGGTAGCCTGAGAGATCTGTGGGACAACATCAGAAGACACAGGAGACCCAGGAAAAAGGTGAAAAGGGGAAGATATGTTTTTGTTGTTGATGCTTTTGTTTTTGTTTCATGGGAGGCCACACTTGACTCTGCTCAGGGATCACTCCAGTCAGACTCAGAGGTCCTGAAACCATCAATTAAAGTTATGTGGACAAGAGCTGGATTACTTAGACAGTGGGAAGGGAGCTTGCTTTGCATACTGTCAAGGTTGGCCCGGGTTTGATACCCTGCACCACTCTGACCCCCGAAGCCCACCAGGAGTGATCCGTGAGAAAAGCACTATGAGTAATTTCTGAGCATTCTTTTGTTGCTAAGTTTTGCAGATGTCCGCACATCTTGAATATTTGTGTTTTTGTCACATGAATGCTGTGCAGGTATTTTCTCCCGTTCAGTGAGGGAGGGTTTTAATTTGGGCCCCTGTTTCTTTGAAGTGCAGAAACGTTTAAGCTTGATATACTCCGTTCACTTTGACTTTCTTCTCCATGAAATATAATCATCAAAGACATTTCTTTTCCTTTACTTTTTAAACTATATTTTCCAATCAACACATTAAAAAATTAAAGCACCATGATTTCCAAAGTTATTCATAGTTGAGCTTTCGCCACCTCTAGTGCCAAGGTCCCCCACCAACGTTCTCAGGCTCCTGCCCATACTCCTACCCACCTCCAGCCCTGCCCTCTGGGCAAGCAGCTTTTTAAGTTTGGTTGTGAAAGTTCGGGTCTCTTGATTTCAGAGCTGTTGACACTGTGTAGGATATTTGGTTTTATCTTTCCTAAGTGACACCTTTGTAGCTGAATCCCCGGATCTGCATCTGTCTTTTCTTTCCCTTCCCTCCACTCTTTCTTTCCTTCTCCTCCCTCTACCCTGGGGCTAAGGTTGATTAGAGCATCCTCCTCTTTAAAACATTGCATTTCCTCATCCAGTTATTCTATTTTTTTAAATTTTTATTATTTTTTTTAATTAGTGAATCGTCGTGAGGGTACAGTTACAGATTTATACATTTTTGTGCTCATGTTTCCCCCATACAAAGTTCGAGAACCCATCCCTTCACCAGTGCCCATTCTCCCCCACCAGTAAATCCAGCGTCCCTCCCACCCTCCCCATCATCCAGTTATTCTAAATGCCACATACAAGTGATATCATCCTGTGTTTATCCTTTTTCTGACGAGATTCATTTAACAATCAACAAGACATTTCTGAAGTTGATATCATGGATATTATTCTTATTCTTATTTTTAGCTTTTTGGGTCACACCTGGTGATGCTCCAAGGTTACTCCTGGCTAGGAATTAACTCCTGCAGTGTATGGGGGACCATATGGGATATTGGGGATCTAACCCAGGTCGGCTACATACAAGACCTTACCCGTATCACTCTGGCCCCAGGGTTCACTCTCGATGCTATATTTTCTAGATGTTTGAAGAAATTCATATTATTTATCCATATTTATATTCATAGAGGACTTTATAAATTGCTTTTTGGGGTCACACCTGGGGTTCCTCCTGGATCTTCACTCAGGAATTTCTCAGTAGACCATATGGAATGCCAGGGGTTGAATTCTCGTTGGCCATGTGCAAGGCAAACAACATGCCCTTTGTACTAGCGCTCAAACCCCAACCCTTCCCCACTATTATTCTATCAGAGGACTTTGCTGGGGTTGGAGACATACACAGTAGGATAGAACACTTTTCTTGCACACAGGTGACCCGGGTTTGATGTCCAGTACCCCATTACCTGCGGAATGCATCACAGTAGGTTAATTGTTTCCAAGGAGTCAATTTAATATTGTCAAAGATGAATATATAAAATCATTTTACAAATGAAATAAAACGGGGACAAGAGGAAGGGTATAGAGGGGAATGTGCTTGCCTTACAAGCAGCCAAACCCCTGTTGGAGGCCCAAGCACAGCCAGATGTGCATCCCCTTTCCCAAGAAAGAATGGAAATAATGTTTCACTTATGGGTGCAGCTTTCTACAACGTGTTTCATTCAATTCACAATTCATTGATCTCAGTCTGTAGAGTAAGCTGTGGACTTGGATATGTGTCTGTCTAAGATATTATTTTTTTGTGTGTTATACCACAAAACCCTCACACTCCCTGCTTTTTACCCTGGTTACACCTGGTGATGCTCAGGGCTCACCCCTGGCTCTGTAATCAGAAATCACTCCTGGCAAGAGGCTGATCATCTAAAGTTAAATTCCCTACCCACTGCTATCTCTTCATCCCTCCATCACTTAACCTTTGCAATGGGATTTTTCTGTCCTGAGCATTTCGTGTCACATGTGGTATGAGAGTAACTCAAGTCTCTGACAGCAGCGGTTTGTGGAGAAGATTTCCTCTTCTTTATATAGATGCAGCTCAGAAAGGGGCCTTTGTGGTTTTTGATCAGCAAGAAAGGACAGATTACTGGGTAGCAGGAAGAGACAAAAACAGAGATGTTTTCTAACCTTTGTACCTCATGACGGTAGGTTGTATAAATGGTAAGGCAGCAGTTGGTCCAGTAAAAAAAAGCAAAACAGCTGACTTGGACCAGGATGGTGTGGGTGACCTTGATCTCAAGAGAGGATTGTGGGCAGAGACTGTGTCTAAGGATGTGCCGGACATTCTTGAGATGGTTGAAGAGGAACTTTACCATGTGCACGCTGGTCCAGATCATGAGGAACACACACAGGAAGTCTCTTAAAATTGTTCCTCCTACAAATGCAGCCGTTTCCATTTTCTCAGTGTCATATCCCATACAGTATTTTTTGTTATAAACTTCTTCAATTCCTGTAACATTGAATGGGGCCTTTAATAGCAAGATGACCCGGATATAGATCAGCATGTTGAGTACCCAGAAGAAGAGGAAGGCAGAAGAAATGCATGTGTAGATGTTTGATTTGAACCACGCCCACTGAGCACGGTTGTTGGTGATCACGATGGCTTGGAACACACTGAGGAAGGATGTGGTACAGAGGGAAAGACCCCGGCCCACTCTGTGTAGGAATGAAAGTGCTTTACAACCAGTGTCATTCAGAAAGTTTCTTATTCCAGAGAAATATATTAATTCCGGAGTCACGGCAAATAAAACTGTCACCAAGTTGGCTAAAGTTAAGTGGGTAAATATGCAGTCTATTGGCTTCTTTCTTTGCAGAAAACTGTTGACATATAGCTTGAGCAACAATAAATTGCCAACAAAACCAATCATGAATTGGAAGAAAAATAATACTCCCCAAGCCGTTTCTTGTAGAACTGCTGTGTCTATTGCTTCCTTGTTCATTTGGTAAAGACCTCCAGAAAAAATAAATAACATTTGTTGGTGAACTTGTGAGAAATGTCACGACATGCTGGCATCAACGTGACTAACATATTCTAACTAACATTGTTCAGTAGAACTTGCAAAACGCTGTCATTTTTCAAAATATAAAGAATTATTGTGGGTTTTTTTTTTTGCTTTTTGGGTCACATTCGGCAATGCTCAGGGGTTACTCCTGGCTCTGCTCTCAGGAATTACTTCTGGTGGTACTCAGGGGACCAAATGGGATGCTGGGACTCGAACCAGGATCAGCCGCATGCAAGTCAAACACCCTACCTGCTGTGCTATCACTCCAGTCTCCAAAATATAAAGAATTATACCAAAAATAATTTTAAGAAGGTTATTGACATCACTGAGAAGCAGTTATTGCTTCCATGTTTTTCGTTTTTGATTTTAGGGTCTCAGCGAGCAATGCCTGTCAGTTCCTCCTAGCTCGGATTTAGGAATCACTCCTGACATACCTGGAGGTCCCTATGGGATGCTTGGGATCAAATGGCAAGTGTCCTCCACGCTCTACTATGTCTCTGGTCCGGTTGTTTTCATTTTTGTAAAATTATTCCAGTTGACTCTTTTCAGAGAAGTAAATTTAGTATCTTGTTGAGAAATTTTTAAATAAATTATATATTTTATATTGTAGTTATATTTAAGTCATATGCAGCTTAAATTTATTCTATTTAACTTGACAGCTTTAATGTGTTTCCATATAATATGCCCATGAAATTGAAAATCATTCAAGTCTTTTTTCCTACTTTGCTTGATAGATCACATCTGGCAATCTTTGGGATTCCTTCTCTCTCTGGACTGAGGAATTACCTATGTCTGTGCTCAGTGGACCCAATGTGTTGCTGGGGATCGAACCCTGGTTCACCACATGCAAGGCAAATGCCTTACCCAGAGTACCTTCGCTCTCCTTTCAAGTTGTTTTAATCATCGTATTGGATCCCCATTTTACATTAAATTATTCTTTCCTCTCCCCACATCCCGTCTTAGAGTATCACAGACTATCTGATTCTATAGATTTCTCTTCTGAATCTTTTCTATCATTATCTCCAGTGCTTCAAAATGGTTCAATTTGAGAGCCCTGACCAGTGAGGCCGGTCACATAGAATGTGACAAATACATCAGGAGTGTTCAAGCTTTAGGGACACCCAAACAGGAAACACACAGAACAGCCATTTATTCATTCATATCTCTTCTGCATCCTGGTTCCCATCATGTGAAAGGGTGTGGAAGTTGACAGACACGTTCAGCACTGTGAGTAGACACGGCATAATTAAGGGGTACATGAAGACAGAGACCCGGATATTTCACAAGGCCAATCAGCAGCTCCCTTAAGGATAGAGTCAAGTGACAATTAACTATTCTATTCTGGCCTTGATCTTCATGTCTTCTGTCCTCTGGTCTAAACTTATTATCCTTAGGGGACCATCCTGACCTTGCAGTTCCTGTTAGGGGGTCAATTTCCTGCAACTTAGTATTCATTACCAAATCTCCTGCTGTGTCCATGAATTCAAAGGTATTTTGGTTAAGGTCTCAGTATGTCTCCTGGACATTATATTCATGTACTTCTCTACCATGAGTCACAGCTTGTCAAGAAACTTTCATGGGGTAGGGCATTTGCCTTGTATGCGGCCAACCTGGGTTCAATCCCTCACGTCCTAATTGCTGCCCTAGCACTGCCAGGAGTGATTTCTGAGTGCAGAGCCATGAGTAAGACTAGAGCATTGCCTGGTGTGGCCCCCAAAACAAACACGGGGGAGGCAATTCTGGGGAAAAATGCTGAGGGTCCAAGATCCCCTTTGTGTTGCGGCTGGACTTCAGGCTGGAGGAGGGAGAGGAGCCTTTTGTGGTCCACATGCCATACAGCTATTAGAAAAATGAAGTTATGAAATTTGCTTCTAAATACATGGATATGGAGAGTATCATGCTGAGTGAAATAGAAATAGAGGGACAGAATGACTGCACTCTTTTGTAGGATATAAAAACATGGCATACCTCTAACAGCCATGGACAATAGATACAAGGGCCAAGAGGATGGTTCTTGATTGGTAGCCTGTCTGGGGGACAGGGCAGTCGGTTAGAGAAGGGACCGCTATGACAATGATGGCTGGAAGGGATCACTCTGGATGGGAGATGTGTGCTGAAAGTGGGTAAAGGGTAAAACATGATGGCGTCTCAGTATCTGTATTGAAAGTTACAATTTACATAAAAGGGGGGAGAGAGAGAGAAAGAGAGAAAGGCACAAAGACAGAGACAGAGACAGAGAGAGAGGGAGAGGGAGAGTTAGATGGGTGGAGGAGGGAGGAAGAGAGAGGGAGTGGTAGGAGGAAGGGAAGGAGGGAGGACAGCAGGAGGGAAGGAGAGAGAAAGAGGGACTGAAAGAAGGAGGGAGAGAGAAGGAAAGTGCCTGCCAGAGAAGCAGGCTGGAGGGGGTCTCGTAGTAGGTTGGATATGGGAGATATTCGTGGTGGAAACTGTACTGATGGACGCATGCGTGTTGGAACAATGTATGACAGAAACCTCATTTGAAAGATTTGTTACTATCTCTTTGTGATTCAATAAAAAATAAATAAATAAACAAAAAATCACAAGAAGAAACTTTTTGTTTGTGGAGGTCTCTTTCCTTCCTGCCCCTTAAACACCACACAAGAGGATTGGGATGTTTCCTTTGACCCCAAGCCCACTTCCAGTTAATTCTCAGTCACTCATTTTGAAACAATAGTCATCATCCTACAACCTCTGTCGCTGTTTCTGCAGAAAAGTTAATTGAACCGAAATCACTGTCTTCCCTCATAGATCCTGACAGCTGTGGCACTGCCTAACCCAACCCCTGCCCCATTTGGTGGGCGATACTGAGGAAAGCCATTTTCAGTACCCATCCGCTCACTCTCACATTCATTTATCTTCACTTCTCACTCTGGTCCTGGCCTTCCTCACACAGTCTTACTCTGCTCGCTCTAAAGAAATCTTTCATAGGGGTTGGAGCCATAGTATAGCGAGAAGGCATTTGCTTTGCATTTGACCAGCTCAGGTTTGATCCCAGCCATCCCATATGGTCCCCTGGGCACTAGCAGGAGAAACTCCTGAGTGAACAAGTCAGGAGTAACTCCTGTGCATCACCAGGTGTGGCTAGGAAAGAAAAGATTTCATCATTAAAAATCAGAATAAAGTCATTATATTTTTCTCTGAGAGAAGTAATTTTTTACTAGATAGAAGCAAAGGTTGCAGAACATTTCCAAGTATGGACAGTCATGAGGGAAACACAGTAAAAGGATTAATTTGAAGAAGAATTTGATTCAATCAATTTACTAAATAAACTACCAGAATCGGTCAGAGCAATAGCACAGTGCGGGGGTGGGGGGACACTTGTCTTGCACACAACTCTCCTGGGTTTGATCCCTGGTACCACATATCCTCTGAGCTCCAGATCAGGAGTGATCCCTGAGCACAGAGCCAGGAGTACACCTTCAGCGTGGATGAGTGTGGCCTAAAAGCAAACCCATAAAGAAGTATAAGGAAAATAATAAAAGCAATTAGGGCATTCGCAAAAAAAATGAAAATTGCATAACTTTAGGAAACAACACAATTAACTTCATATTTGGCAAAATATGTCAGATTACCACATCACAAATGAGACAGGCAGCTCTCTCCTTGAAAAATCTCATTCCTGGGGCTAGATTGAGAGTCTAGTGGGTAGGGTGTTTCCCTTGAACGAGGCCAACCCTTTTGTTTGTGGTGTTTTATAAGGTCCCCTGGCACCACCAGGAGTGACTCCCGAGTACAGAGCCAAGAGAAGCCCCTGAACATTGCTGGCTGTGACCCATAAAGCTAAACCGACCAACCAAAGAGCCAAAAGTCTTGTATAGGTCTGGAGTGACAGCCTAGCAGGCCTCCCTGCTGTGCTGGCATGAAGCTGATGGAGTTTGATCCTTGGCAACCCTTACCTCCCCTCAACCCTGCCTGGAGTGATTCCTGAGTTCAACGCCAGGAGTAAGCTTTGAGCACCACCAAGTGTGGCCTGAAACAAAAACAAAAGAATTTTGTACTATAGAGCACTATGAATATAAGAGAAAACTTAGTGATTCAAGATAACTATAACAAAATGCATTAAGTTGTCAAACTCATGATTTTAGTTCATAAGTATGAATAGAAACAAACACAGCTCACTTTATTCCATGATATCTTCAATAATATGATATAGAAATAAAGAAGTTTAATATTGAAATTGTTAAATTGTTAGGTTTCTTATTCCAATATTAATGAATGATATGAGAAAACTTAGTGATTAAAGATAATTATAACAAAATACATTAAGTTCCCAAACTCATGACTTTAGGTCAGAAGAATGAATAGCAACAATCACAGCTCACTTTATTCCATGATATCATCAATAACATGATAAAAAAATAAAGAATTTTAATATTGAAATTGATAAATTGTTGGATTTCTTTTTTATTTTTTTGCTTTTTTTGGGTCACACCCAGCGATGCTCAGGGGATACTCCTGGCTCTGCACTCAGGAATTACTCCTGGCGGTGCTTGGGGGACCATATGGGATGCCGGGGATTGAACCCGGGTCGGCCACGTGCAAGGCAAACGCCCTACCCGCTGTGCTATCACTCTGGCCCCTTGTTGGATTTCTTTATCCAATATTACTGAATGATCTACCTTGGTTAACATTGAAACATTAAAAAAAAACATCATTATGACAGCTCAGTTGATAAAATAGTTACAAAATTAGAGGATTAGCTGAATAAAAACTACCAAAAAGTAATTCAAATCGGTGCAAGAAATTGTTGGTCAAATCTTTTTAAACTCGTAGAAATATTTTGTTGTATGAAAGAAAAAGACATTCAAATGCATAAAATATTTATGAACCAGTACATCTGATATTGTGATAGAAAATCATTACCAAAATTAAAAACTCTAAAATTTCTAAAACAAATCTGCAAACAACCCTAAAATCATTGAATTAAGCTGAACTAGATTAGACAGTTTTAGTCTTCTTTTGTTTATATTTTGGCCCACACTCAGCAGTACTCAGGGCTTAGTCCTGGCTCTCTACCAGTGGGTTGGTGGGTTTGGGACCCTATGGGGTGTCAGTGATTGAACCTGCATTAGCTGCATGCACGGCAAGAGCCCTCCCGATGCACTGTGACTGCAGCCCCCAATAATTCTAATATTTTGGTTATTAGAACATAGGATTTAAGAAGAATGCATGAAAAAAAGGCATTTGGGAGAATATTTAATGTCAAATAGAAATATATGAAGAGGTGGGTAGAAGAAAAATAACAGAAAAGTGAACTCAGAAAACAAAGTTTAATCAGAGTGGAAAGGTGACCAGAGTTTCTGTAAAAGTGATGAATGAGGATGTAAATATTCTTAGTAAATTGGTACATGTGTTACTCTAAGAACTAGTTTTGGTCATCATAAAGTTTTAAAAAAATATTTTTAAATGAAAATGCAGATTAAGAGCAATAAAGGGGCTAGAGAGATAGTCCAGTGCAGAGGGCGCTTGTCTTGCTCCTGGTGGATTTGGGATTAATCCCCAGCATCGTAAAGGGTCCCTGGAACCCGGCAGGAGTGATTCCTGAGCACAGAGAAGGAGTAATCCTGAGCACCGCTGGTGTGGCCCCAAAACAATGAAAAATAAATAAAAGGGAAAGAACAGTAGAATACAAAGCATAACCAAATATACGGTTGAAACTGCAGAGAAGAAAATCATAAATTGATGGGGCTACTGGAGTGATAGCAGAGCAGGTAGGGTGTTTACCTTGCATGCGGTTGACTGGGGTTTGATTTCTCTGTCCCTCTCGGAGAGCCCGGCAAGAGTATCCCGCCCGCATGGCAGAGACTGGCAAGCTCCCCGTGGCGTATTCAATATGCCAAAAACAGTAACAAGAAGTCTCATGATAGAGACATTACTGGTGCCCACTCAAGCAAATTGGTGAGCAATGGGAGGACAGTGCTACAGTGCTACAGAGTGATAGTACAGTGGATAAGGCACTTGCCTTTCACGCAACAGACCAGGATTCCACCCCCAGTATCCCCTGAGCACGACCACAGTAATTCGTGCCTGCCTTGCACACAGTTACCAACCCATAGGGTCCCTCGAGCACCATCAGGAGCAATTCCTGCGAGCAGAGGCAGGAGTAACCCCTCAGCCTCACTTGGTGTGACTCAAAAGCAAAAAACAAAACAAACAAAGAAGAAAAAAACCCAGACTATCATGAGTATAAAGGGACGTGAGTATAGAAACTCAGGTGACTTTGGCAATAGAAAGCGTGTCCCACAAATATAGCATCAGGAAAAATACTCCCCCTTTTATATTTTTTTGGGTCACACTTTGTTGGATATCAACCCTAAGTGTCTTAGGCTTCACTGGTGAATTGCCCCTTTCCTCCTCCCAGAGAAGCTTCCCCTGCCCTTGTTAACAGCCCTAATTTGGTTAGAGTCTATCTTCAACCTTTCCTCTGTGTTGAATATCAACCCTAAGTGATTTAGGCTGCATCAGTGAATTGCCCCCTTTCTCTCTCCCAGAGAAGCTTAACATGCTCTTGCTGGCAACCATAATTTGGTTAAAGTTTATCCTTAACTTTGCCCTTATACTTTACCTCTCATTGTCACAGTTCCCCAAGTCAGTCTTGATTACTTGTAAGCCAAAACTTTCTGGTAATTCTGAACTTTTATTTGTGCTGCTTTGTATTTCAAGTGCTGTGTATTTGTACCTGCTTTTCTCTCTCCCCCTAACCTTTTTGTATTTTACTATAGAGCAATGTTCTTTGGTTAAACACAGAAAGACCATTAATGCTATGCTCCTAATATTTGGATTGACTCTGAGATACATCTGCTCCTGGGCATAATTACTTGGTCATAATTACTTTACTTAAGCTTCAGTTGCTTATAGTTCCTAACACCCCAAAAGGGAGGTTCAGCCATGGGACTGAGATGGACCCAGGACAGGTGGCAAAGCTACCCAGCATTGAAATGGGACATTCTAAAAGGCATAAATGTATGGTTGTATGGTCTTGCTGTGAGCTGTTACAACCTAGGAGACAAGACCCCCATGGGGAAGGACAAGCTGAACTGGCCTGAGGACTTAGTCTGGGATTTATGGTACAAGCCTTACTTGCTGTCAGAGCCCAGAGAATTAAGCTTTGGGATCTTTGTCTCTTACTGTGTTTATCCAAACAACTGCGAGTATTTATAACTTACACAACTAGAGGGAAAGATAAAAACAGCAACCCTGGAAGACAGAGTGTCTTCTTGAGTTGATCTCCCCAAAGAATTTCCTCTGCCAAATGTTTATCTCTGTAAATGACCAATCACACCTATGTCCTTACCTCAATCTCCCTTCATATGTTCTATAAGTATGCTAGCAACTCTGCATTAAAGGGGCCATTTTTTTTAGCAGTGAAGTAACAGATTTTATTTAGAGGTTTCTGAGGGAAGGAAGAAGGAATAAGTGGAAAAGAAAAGACAGTAGGAGTCACGCGCTCAAGAGAGAACTCGGGCTTCTCCAAGGGTGGAGGAAGCTCTACACACATCCCAGCACTGGATACGAAAGCATGAAAGTACACATCTCAAGAGGGGAGATGCGGGCAACACATGTGATCGGGCACCACATGTGCTAGGCACAAGCAAAGGGGCCATTTTCACCATAGACTATGGTCCCCATATCCCCTCTCTGTCTCTCTGTTGGGGAGTCCTGGGGAGATGGGGAGGTGGGGAGGAGTCTCTGGGCCACCGAATGCACACATGCATCAGAGCAGCAGCCCCAGTGTTTTACTTTGTAAAATCACACACTTGGTGATGCTCAGGTTACTCCTGGCTCTGCATTCAGGAAATACTCCTGGCAGTGCTCGGGGGAACCTATTGAATGTCGGGGATGTTGGAACCCAGGTCAGCTGAGTGTAAGACAATCGCCCTACCTCCTGCTCTATCTCTCCAGCCCAGGGAAAGGAAATTTTTCTAAAGAAAAATCCCTGTCTCTCCCTTCAAGCAGGAGCAGAGATAGGAGGTACTTACTGAGTCTGAGACTGGTGAAGTTGACGGGACCCTCTGCCAGGCTGCAGGTGAATGCCTGTGTGTTCATCCAGGGCTATAAAAACACCAGTGACTTGGTCCCCAGACACCCTGTCACTTGGAGCTCAGCAAACTTTCTGATGTGCCCATGGACCCACAAATTACTGTCTGAGCGGCAAATGGATCAATTTAGAAAAGTTTTTAATGCAAGTCCCCCTCAGGTGTTCACTTCAGAAACTTTCCCATTACATCAGCCTGAGTCCTCAGAGTCCTGCAGGAGCAGAGCAGAAAACAAACTTGGGCATAATTGGCTACTCGCAGAGAAATCAGAAGTTCTCATAGCTGATCAAATAGCTCTGACAACATTTGGAGAGTAATTGCTTTTCTCTAAGGCTTCTCTCAATTTGGGATTTATTGTGGAACAATCAAGTCTGAATTGACTCAGGAAAAGAAGAATCGTAAATGATAATTCTTTTCTTAAAATTTTAAAAAAAATTTAATGAATCACCTTGGGATACAGTTACAGACTTAGAAAGCTTTCGTGTTTGAGTTTCATTTATACAATGATGAGTACCCATCGCTTCACCAGTGCCCATTCTCCACCACCAAAGTTCTCAGTACTCCTCCGGCCACCCCCACCTTACCCCCTGCCCCCTGCCTCTGTGGCAGACACAGTCCCTTTCACTCTCTCCTTTTGGATGTTATGTTTTGCAATACAGGTAGTAAGTTGTCATCATGTTTGGTCTATAGTCTACTTCAGCTCACATAAATGATAATTCTTAAGGATAAAAACTATCAACCTGAATTTTAATGGGATCACTAGATCATATATATACATTTAATTTAATTTTTAATTTATATTTTTTGGCTATTTTGGGGTTACACCTGACAATGCCTAGGGGTTTCTTCTGGCTCTGCACTCAGGAATGGCGGTGCTCAGGGGACCCAATAGGATGCTGTGGATCGAACCTGCATGGGCGTCCTGCAAGGTGTGAACACCCTACCCGCTGGACTGTCACTCATTCTCCCATTGCCAGACCATACTAAGGATCTAAAGAAACATCCTTTGAGAATGAAAACAATTGAATCTCTGCCTTCTATCTTTGGCAACTTAGTGCAATGGACAATTGATTCTATTTTATAGTGAATGAAGCAGTGAAATGCATGTAGAATAATACTTGAGGTAATTGTTGGCTTCATATTTCTCTTACAAAATTTTCCATCAGCCCTCTCTGTATTTTATACTGTGGCAAATTTCATGTCTAATACTGTAAATTCTTAGGGGTATAGCAGACTCTTTCCTGCTTATCCATTCTTTAAACAGTTTTCCGTTTGCTTGTTTGTTTTGTCTTGTTTTATTTTTGGGTCACACCTGGTTGTGCTCAGGGCTTACTCCTGGCTCTGCACTCATGAATCTTTCCTGGCAGGCTTGGGGGACCATAGAGGATCTTTTCCCTTAACTCTTTCTTTCCTTTTCCTCCCTCTACCCTGGGCTAAGTTTGAGTAGAGGACCAACCTCTTTAAAACACTGCATTTACTCATTAAGTTATTCTAAATGCCACATACAAGTGATATCATCCTGTGTTTATCCTTCTTCTGACTTGCTTCATTTAACAATCATCAAGACATTTCTGAAGTTGATATGACTGACATTGTTATTATCATCATCATTATTATTATTATTATTACCTTTTGTGTCACAACTAGTGATGCTCAGCGGTTATTCCTGGCTCTGCACGTAGAAATTACTCCTGGCAGTGCACGGGTGGACTATATGGATACTGGGGATCTAACCCAGGTCGGTCATATACAAGACAAACATACTACCCGTATCACTCTGGACCCAGGGTTCACTCTTGATGCTATACTTTTTAGATGTGTGGAGAAATTCAAATATTTATCCATCATTATATTCATAGAGGGACATCACTGACCTGAAACTTCTGTGTACATTGTCTTCAACCTTTCTTATTCCTTTGTCAATAACATCTACGGTCTTATTTTTTTTCATGGGGCCACACATATACTGATAGTAGGGTGATGTCTTAATGAGACAGCCTCCTACCAGAGGAAAACAGTGCTTCTGTCTCTGAGATCTAGAAGGATTCTCTGTGATCTGGCAGAAAAAAAAATCAAAAAAGCTAAACTGCCCTGAGACCTGCGGTTGGGAAAATAGGACCAGATGCCTCCTGGGTAAAGGGGTCTTGCTCTAATTTAATTGTATTTAAATGAACAAGTTCAAGTCAGGACGACTAGTCAATGGTTGGTCAGTGGTGTGGGGAATAGATGGTAGTTAAGATAGAGGAGGATCCATTATGACAACATGAGTAGGAAATGATCACTCTGGACAAGAGCTGAGTGTTTGAAAGTGGGTAAAGGGATATAAATGATAACCTTTCAGCATCCATATCACAAGCCATAATTCCTAAAATGTTACAGAGAGACAGAGAGAGAGACAGAGAGAGAGAGAAGATAGGTGCCTGCCATAGAGACAGGCTGTGGCTGGGGGTAACTTGAAGAGATGGGAGGGAAACCTGGGGACACTGGTGCTGGCAAATTACACTGGTAGAGGGATGGGTGTTGAAACTTTGTGTGGCTGAGACACAATCATGAGCAATTTTGTAATGCTCTAACGCATTGTGACTAAACGAAAAAAATAAATTTATAAATTTCAACTTCAGTTCTTACCACACCAATACCAAGACGTTGCCACTTTTACTGAAGACAATCTGTGACTGTAATTGTAAAGGTGTAAGGAAACCATATTGCCCTTCAGAGACATGTTTCTCAGTAGAAAAAAAAGAAATTATCATCTTATGGAGGGATAATGAAATTTCCAGTTAAAATCCAACATAATCGTCATTGGAGTTATAGTACAGCATGTAAGGTGGTTGCCATACATGGGACTAATCTGAGCATAATCCCTGCATCCCATATGATCTACTGAGCCCCGCCAGTAGTATTTCCAGAGCACTGCCAGGTGAGGCCTCAAAACAAAAGAAAAATCAAAAGTATTGTTTGCTACACCCTTGAAAGCATGCAGTGAGTTTGAGTCCTGGTACTTAGGTACTGCACTGACAGAGGGGGCTCCAGCCATCAGGCTTCTGGGGGCTGCTTTGGGACCAAACTAGACTTCTCTACTGGCTTGCCTCACTGCCAGGGAAAGGGAACAGGTTTATAAGAACTTGAAGACACTACTGTAACCAAGAAACCAACAATTTAAACTGAACAAAATAACACAATATATATTGAGAAATACATAACTCCTCAGTCACTCCTGTAAAACACCTTAATCTTCCTGAGTATTATTACATTGAGGGATTACATACAACATGCCCAGAGCTATGAGCTTCCTACAAACCACACTCTATTCCCCTCAAAAGATTTCAAGATCAAGAAGCAATCATGAAAGTTTGTAAGTCTGTAACTGTATCTCACGGTAATTCATTATAATAAGAAAAAAATTTTAAAAAGATTCCAAGATCAAAGAAAGCAAAGGTGGAGGCGCTGTGTGTATTAGTTTGAATGTAAAATTCCGGTAACTGTCAGTCACCTTTTGTTTTTCAGCCTGCATCTGAGACCCAGAAATGCTAAGGAAAGGAACGAGGAAAGGCAGGGTTGTCTGAGATTCTTCATTATTTGAGCCGGGATCATAGGGTTTGGGGGAGCCACGTCTGTATCGGGCAGATCAACACTTGCTGTGCCTGATGCCAACTTCAAAGTCCCGGCTGGCCACGTGCACGGCAAGTTTTGTAGAAAGTTCCTCAGTGAGGAAGTGATCAACTCCAAAATACAAATGTGACAGGTGGACTAGCTCCGGTGACAAAGCACAGGGTCTGTAGCCTAACGGTCAGCTTCTCAGGATAGAGAAGAGATGCTGGTGGCTGGAGCCAGCCCCAGTGACAGTTGGTGGTGGTAGCAGAAAGATTTCCTGGCTAAGGAGCAGGTGTCTTTGAGCCCGTCCCTAGAAACTGGTCCGCGTGGCGCTGGGCCTTAGCAACAGCCAATGAGAGAGGAGCGGGTCACAACGTGGACCAATAGGAGGCGTGTCCGTGGGTATTTTCCGGACCTGGGGCGGGGTTTGGCTCATTGCCTTTCCCGCTATCCTAGCGGTTAGTTGTGGACTCCTAATCGCGAGGATGAGGTCTAGGCAATTGCACAGTGAATCCCGAGCATCCCGAGCCTCCCAGGAATCCCAAGAATTCCCAGATGACAGGTCAGCAGGATGGGGACTGCTCTCGCCTGGAGTGGGCCAGGGGAGGAAAGAGTGAAGTTCGGGTGGGCGAGTAGATTTGGTGGCTGGTGACCAGCTCAGTGTGGACCCGTTGGTAGAGGCGTCTATGCTGCCGGCATCAGGGATTGAGTCCAGGTCTTCACTGAGAAACTCTCGTGGAGTTTCCTTCTGATAGCTCCTCGTCCTGCTCCCCAAGTCCAGGTAGAACCAGCCTTAGGTCAGGGTCAGTCTCCCCGGGGAGGGGTGTGTGTCTGAAATGCTTTTTCTGTGGGGGGCAGGTGCCAGATTCGGAACTGAGAACCCAGGGTGAAACGCCCGTTTCTTACCTGTCCAGCCATTATCTCCTGCTCAATACTGTCTGGTTCACAGTGCTTGATGCCCCGAGTTAGGGATCCTCTTTTTAAAAAAATTATTTTAATTAAAATTTTTTTGGGGGTAATCTTTCTTGTCATGCTCTACCTAACTATGTCCCACCCCTCATTTGGACAAAGCGAGAACCTGAGAAATTTCCGGATGAAAGATGTTTGTCAATTTCTTGTTTATGACGACTTCATGGGGGGTTGGGGAGGGGAATTGAGTGACATCATATTAAAACGTTGTCAGTTCCTTCGAATTTCACTTGGGTTATTTTTAACTTAATGATTTAACTTAGTCGTGATTCTGGAGCCCAGAGCCCAGCCTGCTTCCCTACTCTAGTGCGTTGATCTCAACTTTTTCTATTTTAATCGGGATGTCTGGATTTAAGGGAAACGGTGTGTCTTGTATCTTCATTTGACTCAGGAGAGAAGCTTCAATTGATGCTATTTCAACTGTAACAAATACATTCTTAACGCCTAAGATGAATGCTGATAACTTGGTTTATGTTTGAATTTGAAATGGGTTTTAGTTGTTTTTTTTGGGGGGGTCACACCCGGTGATGCACAGGGTTATTTCTGGCTCATGCACTCAGGAATGACTCCTGGCAGTGCTCAGGGACGGTATGGGATGCTGGGAATCGAACCCGGGTAGGCCACGTGCAAGGCAAACGCCCTACCGCTGTGCTAACGTTCCAGCCCCTGTAACGGGATTGAAACGTCGTCACGCTCCTGGACAATGGCTCACTGGGCTGGGCTGCAGGCCAGACTGGCAAATGACCCCAAGTTCCAACGGGGGCTCCCTTTATTTCTCCCCGCGTCAGCACCACTGAGTGTGACGTCAGTAGCACCAACCCTGGTGGCCCCCAAAACTGAAGTTGAATACTGAAGTGCACCCCAAACCTTTGGACCCGTACCTCGGCGAGTTTTCTTGAGAGGGTGACTCTACCAGGCACTGCCCCTGCTCCCCAGTATGGGATCAAAATACAATACAGAAAGGCTCTGGGTAGAAAATAGTTACTTGTTTTAAGCATTTTACTTTATATTGTTAATTCAAACAAACTTTGAGAACGGCAAATAGAAGGAAGAGAAAATAAATCAGTAAGGACTAATTAGTGCACATCTGATTCTTTTTAAAAAATCATTTATTTTTAAAAATTTTTATTTTACATTCATAAAGTAGTTGACAATATTTGATTACACTTAATATCTGAACACCAATCTCGCCACCATTAGACCTTCCCGCCACCATATTTTAGATGTTTCCATTCCCAACCCCAACCCCTGCCCCAAAGCAGAACCAAAGTAGTTTAATTTGTATTTGTTATGAATAAACCACTGAAAATGCTCCAAAAAACTTTACTTAGGGGAGAGTGTGTGAAAATTATTTAGAATATTAGTTGCACACCAGAACTACTTCACATGATTGAGGATTCTTTTGGTTATTTTTGTT
The DNA here is from genome assembly GCF_027595985.1 of Sorex araneus. Lineage (NCBI taxonomy): Eukaryota > Metazoa > Chordata > Mammalia > Eulipotyphla > Soricidae > Sorex > Sorex araneus. Next base: position 245,358,242 of record NC_073303.1, read on the forward strand.
ATTTTATAAAGTAGTTCACAATATTTGATTACATCTAATATTCAAACACTTATCTCACCGCTATTGCACCTTCCCACCAACAAATTTTGGATGTTTCCATCCTGAACCCCAACCCCTGCCCCAAACAGAGCACTGCCAGGGGTAATTCCTGAGTGCATAGCCAGGAGAGACCCCTGTGCATCGTCGGGTGTGACCTAAAAAGCAAAAAAAATTTTTAAAAAAAGAATAAGGTTACAAGGAAACACAGAGGATTGGGAGCACTGTGATGGGAGTAACCCAATAAACCTTGGGAAAAAATTGCCTCTTGTATGTGCAGCTTTCTATAATGTGTTTCATTCAATTAAGCTATTCATTTTTCTCAGCATGTACATTGAGCTGTGGACTTGGAGACATGTCCATATAAGACGTTATTTTTCTCATGGGTCAGGACAAAGGGTTCATGCTTGGAAGCCTGCCTCAAGGGCTAGGGGAGGGCTGTTGGGACAGAGAAGGGACATGATGGCAATAATGGTTGGAAGGATCACTCTGCATAGGAGATGTGTGCTGAAAGTGGGCAAACAACCAAACATAATGGCCCCTCTGTATCTATGTTGGAAATGATAATGCCCAAAAGGGGAGAGGAGGTAGGGAGAAAGAGAGAGGGACAGAGAGAAAGAGAGAGAGAGGGAGAGTAAGAGAGAGAGGGGGGAGAGTGAGTGAGAGAGAGAGAGCCTGGCATAGAGGCAGGCTAGGAGGCAGTGGCAGGAGAGATACTGGGGATATTGGTGGTGGGGAATATACACTGGAAGGGGAGTGGTTGGGTGCTGAAATATTGTATGACTGAAACTCAATCATGAAAGCTTTGTTAATATTTCATAGTGATTCAATAATTTAAAAAATGTTATTTTCTTTCATTTTACATCACTTAAGCCCTAGTCCCCCACCTTTTATCCCTGGTCACACCTGCTGATGCTACGGGCTCATTCCTGGCTCTGTACTCAGAAATCACTCCTGGCCCTGTGCAGGATATGTGCAAAGCAAGAGAATTTGGAGAATTAACCCATTGGGCTAATTCTCTAAACCCCCATCACTTAACCTTGCAGGGGAATTTTTCCGTCCTGAGAACTTTGTGTCACAGCTGGTATGAGAGTTTTCAAGTCTCTGACGGCAGTGGTTTGTGGAGAAGATTTCCTCATCTTTCCAATGGTGCAGTTCAGGAAGGGGCCTCGAAGGTTTTTTATCAGCAAGACAGGACAGATCATTGGATAGCAGGAAGACACAAAAACAGCGATGTTTCCTAACCTTTGTATATCATGACGGTGTGATACATAAACGGTAAGGCAGCAATTGATACAGTAAAAAGAAGCAAAGCAGCTCACGTGGACCAGGATGGTGTGGGTGACCTTGATCTCAAGAGAGGACTGTGGGCAGAGAATGTGCCTACGGATGTGTTGGACATTCTTCCGATGGGTGAAGAGGAACTTTACCATGTGCCCGCTGGTCCAGATCATGAGGAACACACATAGCAGTTCTCTTAAAGTCATTATTCCCTGGAATGCAGACACTCCATTCCTCTCAGCATCACGTGCTATACAGTAGTTTTGGTTATAAAAGTCTTCAGTTCCAGTAATGTTGAATGGGGCCTTCACTATCAAGATAAGCCATGCATAGATCAGCATGTTGAGTACCCAGAAAAAGAGGAAGGCAGAAGAAATGCATGTGTAGATGTTTGATTTGAACCACGCCCACTGAGCATGGTTGTTGGTGATCACGATGGCTTGGAACACACTGAGGAAAGATGTGGTACAGAGGGAAAGACCCTGGCCCACTCAGTAAAAGAATAAAATTGCCTGACAACCAGCGTCGTTCAGAAAATTTCTTATTCCAAAGAAAGAGATTAATTCCGGAATCCCGGGGAATAAAATTGTCATCATATTGGCAAAAGTTAAGTGGGTAAATATCCAATCTATTGGCTTATTTCTTTGCAGAACGGTTTTGACATATAGCATAAGCAACAATGAATTTCCAATAAAACCAATCATGAATTGGAAGCAAAATAATACTCCCCAAACCGTATCTTGTAGAATTACTGTGTCCATCGCTTCCTTGTTCGTTGGATGAGGACCTAGACAAACTATAAATAACAGATCGGTTGGTGAACTTGAGAGAAGTGTCACGACATGCTGGTGTGAATGTGACTTACCCATTATGTCAGTTGAATATGTCATTTTTCAGAAAATGAAGAATTAATGCGAAAAGAATTTTTAAAGAGTTATTGACATCATTTAGGAGGATTTATTGCTTCTATTTGTTTTGTGTTTTAGTCACAACCAGAATTACACATCAATTACTCCTGGCTCTGCACTCAGGGATCACTCCTGGTATGCGTGGAGGACCCTATGAGATGTAGGAAATTGAACCCGGGTCTGCCATGTGCAAGGCAGGCACCCTCCACACTGTACTATCTCTGATTCCTGTTGTTTCCATTTTTGTAAAGCTATTCCAGCTGGCTATTTCCAGAGAAGTAAAGTTAGTATCTTGTTGAGTAATTTTTTAATCAATTATATATTTTATATCAGAGGTTAAATATAATCATAGAGGTTATATTTAACCTCTATGATACATTTAAGTCATATGTAGCTTAGATTGGTTTTATTTAACTTGACAGCTTTCATGTGTTTCCATAATATTTTCCAGAAACTGATAATCAGTTCTTTTTACTTTTTCTCCTTTGGCTTTTTGGGTCACACCCAGGAATGCTCAGGTTTTATTTCTGGCTCTGCACTCAGGAGTTACCTTTCTTGGTGTTCAGGGCACCCTATGGGGTGCCAGGGATCAAACCGTGGTTGGCCACATGCCAGTCAAATGCCCTAGCCAATGAACGATCTCTCTGGTCTCATTCTCACTGTAACTGTCACTGTCATCCCGTTGCTCATTGATTTGTTCGAGCGGGCACCAGTAACGTCTCTCGTTGAGAGACTTATTGTTACTGTTTTTGACATATCCAATTCGCACAGCTAGCTTGCCAGGCTCTGCTGTGCGGGCTCCATACTCTCAGTAGCTTGCTGGGCTCTCCGAGAGGGGCGGAGGAATCGTACACGGGTCGGCTGAGTGAAAGGCGAAAGCCCAACCACTGTGCTATTGCTCCAGCCCCATATACATGGTCTCATTCTAGTCTTATAAATCGTAGTATTGGATCTCCATTTTACAGGAAATCATTCTGGGCTCTCCCCAGATCCTGTCTCAGAGAGTCACAGGACCATCAGATTCTGTAGATTTCTCTTCTGAATCTTTTGTATCATTACCTCCAGTGCTCCAAAACGGTTTGATTTGAGAGCTCTGACCAGCGAGCTCGGTCACACAGAATGGAATACACATCAGGAGTGTCCAAGCTTTAGGGCCACCCAAACAGATAGCACACAGAGCGGCCATTTATTCATCCATATCGCTCCAGCATCCTGGTTCCTGTCATGTGAGCCGCTGTTGAAGTTGACAGACACGTTCAGCACTGTGAGAAGACACGGCACAATTAAGGGGTGCATGAAGACAGAGACCCAGATATTCCAAATGAATAATCAGTGGCACCCTTAAAGGATAGATTACGTGTCAGTTTGCTATACTATTCTGGCCTGGACATGCCTATCTGCTTCCCTCTGGTCTAAACTTGTTTTCCTCAGGGACTATCCTGATCTTGGGGTTCCTGTTAGGGGGTGAATTTCCCACCTCTCACTATTCCTTACCCAGGTCTCTTGCAGTGTCCATGAACTCATAGGTACTTTGGTTCAGTGAAGGTCTCAATATCTTTCCTGGACATTATCTTCATTTACTTCTCTACCATGAGTGGAGCTTCTCAAGAACCCTTTCTTGGGGTAGAGCATTTGCCTTCCATGCAGCCAACCCAGGTTCTCAATCTCCTGCACCCCAAATGGTGCCCCAAGCACTGCCAGGAGTGATTTTTGAATGCAGAGCCAGGAGTAAGCCCTGAGCATTGTCGGGTGTGGCCCCTCAAAACAAACCCAAGGGAGGCAATTCTGGGGCAAAACTCCGAGGATCCAATTTTCTCTTGTGCAGGGGCTGGACTTCAGGCTGGGGCAGGGTGAAGAGTCCGAAGTGGTTTACGTACCATACAGTTGTTAGGAAAAATGATGCTGTGCAATTCGCTTATAAATGCATGGACATGGAGAATATGCAGAGTGAAGTAAGTCAGCAGGAGACGAACAGACTTAGAATGCACTCATTTGTGGGATTTAAACAAACCCATATAGTATAAGTTTAACAACCATGGACAGTAGAAACAAGGGCCAGGAGGATTGGTTCGTGATTGGAAGCGTGTCTCAGGGCTGTAGGAGAGGCAGTTGGTTTAGAGGAGGAGCCACTATTGACAATGCTGGTTGGAACAGATTGCTCTGGAAGGGAGATGTGTGCTGAGAGTGGGTAAAGGGTCAAACATGATGGACTCTCAGGATCTGTATCGCAAACTACAATGCCCAGAAAGAGAGAGAACGATATATACAGAGAGAGACAGAGATAGAGACAGACAGAGACTGACAGATCAACAGACAGACAGAGATAGGCAGAGACATAGAGATACAGAGACAGAGACAGAGAGAGAAAGAAGAAAAGTGCCTGCCAAAGAGGCAGGCACAAGGGGACTGTTAGCAGGAGGGATACTGGGCATATTGGTGGTGGGAAATATACACTGGTTGAGGAATAGGTATTGGATCACTGTATGACTGTAACCCCCTCAAGAAAGCTTGTTACTATATCTCACAGTGATTCAATTAACACACACACACACACACACACGCACACAAAGAAATTTGTTGTATGTGTGTGTGTCTCTATCCTTCCTGCCCCTTAAATACTGCACCCAGGATTGGAGTGCTCCCTTTGATCACGAGCCTACTTCCAGTTGATTCTCAGTCTCTCATTTCTTTTTTTTTTTTTTTGCTTTTTGGGTCACACCTGGGATGCACAGGGGTTATTCCTGGCTCTGCACTCAGGAATTGCTCCTGGTGGTGCTCAGGGGACCCTATGGGATGCTGGGAATCGAACCTGGGTCGGCCGCGTGCAAGGCAAACGCCCTACCCGCTGTACTATTGCTCCAGCCCCTCAGTAACTCATTTTTGAAACACTCGTCATCCACCTACAGCCTCTGTCGCTTTCCCTGCATTAAGTTAATTGAGCCCAAATCACTGTGTTCCCCCCATAGATGCTAATCGCGGTGGCACTGCCTAACCCAACCCCTGCTCCATTTTGGTGGTGTGATGCCGAGGAAAGCCATTTTCAGTACCCATCCCCTCACCCTCTCACATTTATTAATTCTCACTTCTCACTCAGGTCCTGGCCATCATCACACATTCTTATTCAGCTTATTTTATAGAAATTCATGATTAGGGTTGAAGCCATAGTACAGCAGCTAGACATTTGCTTTGCACGTGGCCAGCAGGGGCTCAATCGCTGGCATTCCATATGGTTCCCTGGGCACTACCGGAGTAAATCCTGACTGCAGGGCAGGAGTAATCTCTGAGTATCACCAGGGGTGGAAAATAAAAAAAATAAATGAGTTTATTTTATTCAGACTGCTAATGACAGTTTTGTTTTCTTTATTCCCCCCCCCCACTGGTGATACTCAGCAAAAGTTTCACAATATTTCCCATGTAGGGACAACCATGAGTGAAACAAGCAAAAGGATTATTTTAAGAAGAATTGGTTTCACGGGGCTGGAGCAATAGCACAGCCAGTAGGGCATTTGCCTTGCACGCGGCCGACCCGGGTTCGATTCCCAGTATTCCATAGGGTCCCCTGAGCACCATGAGGGGTGGTTCCTGAGTGCAGAGCCAGGAGTCACCCCTGTGCATTATCTGGTGTGACCCAAAAAGAAAAAAAAAAGGCCTGGAGCAATAGCACAGCAGTGAGGACACTTGCCTTGAACATGGCTGTCTTGGGTTCGATCCCTTGGTACCACATATCTTCTGAGTCCCAGCCGGAGTGATTCCGACATAGAGCGAGGAGTAAGCCTTGAGCACAGCCGGTGTGGCCTAAAAGCAATAAGGAGCATAAGGCAAAGAGCATAAGCCCATTAGGGAATTCACAAACATGGTAGAATATCATCATTTTAGGAAACATATTAACAAAATTTACTTAACATTATGGCAGAGCCTGTAATGCCCTTGGCGTATTCGATATGCCCAAAACAGGAACAATAACGGGCCTCACTTCATGTTCCTGGAGCCCGAAGATGCCATTGGGCTAAACTAGCACGAGACAGAGACAAATGGAGGCATTACTGGCGCCCAATTGAGCAAATCATGAACAACAGGATGACAGTGCTACAGTGCAGTGCAGACTTAACATTTGGCAAAATAAGTCAGATTACCAAAGGACAAATGAGACAGGCAGCTCTCTCCTTGAAAAATCTCATTCATGGGGCTGGAGTGAGAGTATAGCCGGGAGGGTATTTACCTTGCATGCGTCTGACCGGTTGGATCCTGGCATTTCGTAGGTCCCCCAGCAACCCCAAGAGTAATTCCTGAGTGTGGAGCCAAGAGTATCCCCTGAACATTGCCAGATGTGACCCAAAAAGCAAATCCAACCAACCAAGCCATCATCTCCACATGGGACTAGAGTGATAACACAGCGTTCCGGGAGGGTGCTTGGCTGGCACGCAGCTGATAAGGTTTGATCCTTGGCATCCCTTACGGTCCCCGAACCCCACCTGGAGTAATTCCTGAGTTCAAAGTCAGGAGTAAGCACTGAGCACCACCTGGTGTGGCTCCAAACAGAAACAAAATAATCTTGTAGTATGCAAATTATAAATAAAGGGAGAATGATTTTTTTTCCTTTTTGGGTCACACCTGGCGATGCACAGGGGTTACTCCTGGCTCTGCACTCAGGAATGACTCCTGGCAGTTTTCAGGGGACCCTATGGGATGCAGGAAATCGAACCCGGATCGGCAGCGTGCAAGGCAAACACCCCACCCGCTGTGCTGTCGCTCTGCCCCTAAGGGAGAACTAATTGATTCAAGGTTATTCTAACAAATCTATAAGGTGCCAAACTTATCACTTCAGATCATAAGTATGAACAGATCGCTCCACCGAGTGACAAAAGCGAACGGCAAGACCGCGGAGGGGCCGCGCGCGGGGAGCGCTGGGAGCGAGCACCGGCGGGGGTGCCCCAGCCCGAGTCCCCAGAGCTGGCGGGACTGGCCCAGGGCCGAACCAGAGCCGGGGCCCGCGCCCGCGCCCGCGCCGGCCTCAGGCCCCGAGCCGGGGCGCGACATCCACTGTGAGTTCTGCCCTGAGTTCTTTGAGCACCGCAGGGGCCTGTCCGGCCGCGCACGCTCGCCCCTGCGCCAGATGGGCGTCACCGAGGGTCTGTTGCCTGCTCGCCCACCCACACCCTGCGGGAGACCCTCAGACAGAAGCCCCAGCCGCGCCTCGTCAAGAAGGAGCCGCGGGCCGGGGACCTGCCCCTGCGCTGGTGCAGGACGGGCCTCCCCGGGTGGCCGGGCCGTGCAGAGTGCCCTGCCGCTGGTGCCCACGGCGGGCCGGCCGGGCACCCCGGGCGCTGGGCGGGGCCGCACCCCCGCGGGCTCATCCTGGCGCCCCTCAGCCGGGCCAAGGCAGCAGCCGGCGGCTCCCGAGGCTCCGTGGCCCCCAGGCGGCCCCTGCAGGAGGACCCCCGCCCGCCCCCTGAGGTGACGGCCAAGACCCGCACCAGACCGAGCTGCCCTTCACGGCCAAGGCCGCCCCCTCGCCCACCGGCGCCTGCTGCGAGCTGCGCGGCCTCGACTCTGAGACCCGCAAGGCGCTGGCGGCCCCGCGCGGGCGGGCGCCCCTGAGGCAGTTTGGGGTGACCGAGCGGTGCGGGAATGAGGCCCCCATGGAGACGCTGAGCGAGGGGACCAAGCGGCGGCCCCCAAAGGTGGGCGCCCATCGCAGCTCCATCCGGGGCGGCCGTCCCTGCACCAGGAAGCTCCGCGGTGCCGGCCACAGGCGTGAGGGTGACGAGCGGCCGCCGCTGGGGTGGCCCCGGTGGCCTGGCTGTGGGGGGCGCAGCGCCTGTGGGAGCCGGGGCTGGAGCTGGGCGCGCGGCTGGTGGCAGCGAGCGGCCTCTGGCCTCGGCCCTCCAGGCACGGGGAAGGCCGAGGAGCACCAGCGGCCGAGCAGCAACGAGTGTGAGCGCCGGCAAGCGCGCCCGGCCAGCGCCTCTGGGGCCCGGGCGGGGAGGACGCTGGCGGTCTGCGACAGAAGCGAGAGGAGGTCGGCAGCCCCCTCCCCGGGTCCGGCCGGCCCCCTCCCCGGGGCCACGACCCCTCAGACGTCACTCGTCAAGTCTGCGGGCAACGTCTGTCCCCTCAGGGGCGGTTTCTGCGAGGCGCAGTTCCGGGGGCCGCTGTCCACCCAGGAGGAGGGGGCGCGGCACTTGCCGCGGCGCATCCTGGACAGGAGCTTCTCCAGAGTGGACGCCCCTCCCGAAGAGCCCCCCGCCCCGCAGGCACAGACGGCCGTGGCCGAGGCGCCCTGACGCGCGCAGTCCACACCCTCCTGCACCCTCTCCTCCCTCTTTCCTTTCCGTTTCCAAAGGAGCAAGCCAGAGCCTCCAACCGTCCCCAGGGGGCCGGGCACACTGCAGCCGGGACACCCTCCCCCCAGCAGAGCACTTGGGACCTGGGGGGTTCCCTGGCCTTGGGGGGCAGCCAGGGGGTTGCGCTTGCCTTCGATGGCCATTCCCAGAGCCCCCAAAGACCCCCTGTCCTGGCTCACTCCTGTCCCCGTGGACCTACTCACTCCGGACACCTGCACGCACGCACCTCGTGAGACCTGGGATCTGCGGAGCCCCCCAGTTCCCGAGTCGAGCGACCAGACCAAGTCCCTCCACGGTGCTTGCTCAGGGGAGGCCGGGAGCCCGGACTAAGCCATGAGGCCATGGAAACCCTTGCTGGCCACGCCCCCCAGGGGCTTCCCCAGCAGGAAGAGCTCAGAGCTGACAGCTGCCCCCTGCCAGGTCAAGTGCCCCAGCCTTGGGGCTTGGGCTGGAGGGGTTGCGGTGGGCTCCCCCACGCCCGCCCTCCCCACTTTTCTCTGTTGCTTTCTTGCTATGTATAGCTCATCACTATTTAAAAACGGGTTTTGTGTAGAGAGTAAAAAAAAAAGTATGAACATATCAACTATCGTAAGTTCACTTTATTCCATTATATCTTCATCATATGATATAAAAATAAAGAAGATAAATATTGAAAATTAAAAATCGTTAGATTTTTTGATTCATTATTAATGAATTATCTACACTTGTTAACTGCAACAAAATAGTTGTAAAGTTAAAGAATTTTCAACATTATTAATCCAGTAAAATATTCTAATTAAAAAAATAATTTCAATTGATGAAAGAAATTCTTGGTCAAAATTTTTTAAACTTTGGGGCTGGAGTGATAGCACAGTCGGTAGGGCGTTTGCCTTGCACATGGCCGACCCGGGTTCGATTCCCAGCATCCCACACAGCTGACAGTTACCATCCCTTAGGGTCCCCTGAGCACCACCAGGAGTAAGTCCTTCGTGCAGAGGCAGGAGTAACCGTTCAACATCACTTGGTGTGACTCAAAAGCAAAAAACAAAACAAAGAAGAAAAAACCTCCAGAATATAATGAGTATAAAGGAATGTGAGTATAGGAACTCAGGTGAGTTTAGCATTAGAAAGCATGTCCCACAAAAACAGGATCAGGAAAAAGAAATTCTTCTCTTTTTTTTTCTTGGGTTACCCCTAGTGATACTCTGGTTACTCCTGGCTCCACATTAAGGAAATACTCCTGGCAGTGCTCGAGGGACACTATGGAATGTGGGGGATTTTGGAGCCCGGGTCAGCTGTGTCCAAGGCAAACTTCCTACCCTCTACACTATCTCTCCAGCCCCAGGGAAAGGAAATTTCCTAAAGAAAAATCCCTGTTTCTCCTTTGAGCAGGAGCAGAGACAGGAGGTACTTACTGAGTCTGAGGCTGGCGAAGTTGACGGGACCCTCTGCCAGGCTGCAGGTGAATGCCTGTGTGTTCATCCAGGGCTATAAAAACACCAGCAACTTGGTCCCCAGAGACCCTGTCACTTGGAGCTCAGGAAACATTCTGATGTGCCCATGGACCCACAAATTACTGTCTGAGTTGCAAATGGATCAATTTAGAAAAGTTTTTAATGCAAGTCCCCCTCAGGTGTTCACTTCAGAAACTTTCCCATTACGTCAGCCCGAGTCTTCGGAGTCCTGCAAGAGCAGAGCAGAAAACAAACTTGGGCATAATTGGCTACTCGCAGAGAAATCCAAAGGTCTCTGAGCTGATCAAATAGCTCTGACAACTTTTGGAGAGTAATTTCTTTTCTCTAAGGATTCTCTCAATTTGGGATTTATTGTGGAACAACCAAGTCTGAACTGACTTAGGAAAAGAAGAATTATAAATGATAATTCCTTTTTAAAATTAAAAAAATTAATGAATCACCTTGACATATAGTTACAGACTTACAAAGTTTTCATGTTTGAGTTTCAGTCATACAATGATCGAGTACCCATCCCTCCACCAGTGCCCATTCTCCACCACCAATGTTCTCAGTACCCCTCCGGCTATCCCCACCCTATCCCCCTGACCCCTGCCTCTGTGGCAGATACATTCCCTTTCTCTCTCTCTGCCTTTGAGTGCTATGGTTTGCAATACAGGTAGCAGTGGCCATCACGTTTGGTTTATAGTCTACTTTCAGCATGCATAAATGATAAATCTTAAGGATAAAAACTATCAACCTGCACATGGTGTTTGCCTCGCACACGGCCAACCTGGGTTCAATTCCTCTGCCCCTGTCAGAGAGCCCTGCAAGCTACAGAGAGTATCTCGCCCACAAGGCAGAGCCTGGCAAGCTCCCCATGGCGTATTTGATATGCCAAAAACAGTTAACAAGTCTCACAATGGAGGGAGACATTACTGGTGCTCACTTGAGCAAATTGATGAACAACAGGATGACAGCGATACAGTGATTTTTGGCTAGTTTGGGGTCACACCTGATGATGCTCAGGGGTTTCTTCTGGCTCTGCACTCAGGAATGGCAGAGCTCAGGGGACCAAATGGGATGCCATGGATCGAACCTGCTTTAGCCTCCTGCAAGGTGTGAACACCCTACCCGCTCTACTGTCGCTCATTCTCCCATTGCCAGACCATACTAAGGATCCAAAGAAACATCCTTTGAAAATGAAAACACTCGAATATCTGCCTTCTATTTTTGGGAACTTAGTGCAATGGACAAATGATTCAATTTTATAGTGAACAAAGCAGTGAAATACATGTAGAATAAAGCTTGAGATAATTGCTGGTTTCATACTTCTCTTACAAAATTTTCTATCAGCCTTATTTGTATAGTATTTTGCGGCAAATTTCATGTTTAATACTGTGACTTCTTAGGGGTAGAGCAGACTCTTTCCTGTTGATCCATTCTTTAAATGGGGTTTTGTTTGTTTGTTTGTCTTGTTTTATTTTTGAGTCACACCTGCTTGTGCTCAGGGCTTACCCCTGGCTCTGCACTCATGGATCACTCCTGGCAGGCTTGGGGGACCAAAGAGGATGCTGGTGATTGAACCCAGGTTGGCCACAGGCAAGGCAAGTGCCCTCCCACTTGTACTATCGCTCCTGCCCTCTTTACACATTTGAATCTGGAGATACTTAATCATTTGACAAAAGATTTGTAAACGTTTTTTAATGTGTAACTGTCAGAAGTTATTGAAAATTTATAGGCTAAATATTATTGATGATCTGTCAGTGTTATTAATTTACCATGTAGGGGCTGGAGAGATATAGTACAGTGGATAGATAGGGCACTTTTTTTGCATGCCCTGGACCCAGATTCTATTCCTGGAATCCCATATGGTCCCACAAGCATCGCCAGGAGCAATTCCTGGGTGCAGAGCCAGTAGTAATGATCACTATTGAGTGTGGTCCCTCCAAAAAAAATTGGCCACGCATATGTGTGCAAAAGAGATTATTAAAAACTTTAAGTTCATAAGGGCCTTTCCTCTAAGATCAGGCACAAGACAAGGATGCCCACTCTCACCACTTCTCTTCAATATAGTATTGGAAGTACTTGTGATAGCTGTTAGACAAGAAAAAGAGATTAAGGGCATCCAGATAGGGAAGGAAGAAATCAAACTCTCACTATTTGCAGATGATATGATACTATATCTAGAGAAGCCCAAAGCCTCTACTAAGAAACTCTTAGAAACAATAGACTTGTACAGTAAAGTTGCAGGCTACAAAATCAATACCCAAAAATCCATGGCTTTCCTATATACAAATAATGAGGCAGAGGAAAGGGACACGAAAAAAGCAATCCCATTCACAATCGTGCCCCAGAAAATCAAGTACCTCGGAATCAGCCTAACCAAGGATGTAAAAGACCTCTACAAAGAAAACTGTAAAACGCTACTCCATGAAATAAAAGAGGACATGAGAAAATCGAAACATATACCTTGCTCATGGATAGGGAGAATCAATATTGTCAAAATGGCAATACTCCCCAAAGCATTATACAGATTCAACGCGATCCCTATAAGGATACCCATGGCATTCTTCAAAGAAACGGATCAAGCAATCCTAAAATTCATATGGAACAACAAACGTCCAGGATAGCTAAAACAATTCTTGGGAAAAAGACGATGGGAGGCATCACCCTCCCCAACCTCAAACTTTACTACAAAGCAGTAACAATTAAAACAGCATGGTACTGGAACAAAGGCAGAGCCATAGACCAATGGAACAGGGTGGAATATCCCTATACACAACCCCAAATGTATGACCACCTAATCTTCGATAAGGGAGCAAAAGATGTGAAGTGGAGCAAGGAAAGTCTCTTTAACAAATGGTGCTGGCACAACTGGACAACCACATGCAAAAAAATGGGCTTAGACCTTGACCTGACACCATGCACAAAAGTCAGATCAAAATGGATTAAAGACCTCAACATCAGACCACAAACCATAAGGTACATTGAAGACAAGGTCGACAAAACCCTCCACGATATTGAAGATAAAGGTATCTTCAAAGGTGACACAGAACTAAGCAATCTAGTAAAAACAGAGATCAACAAATGGGACTACATTAAACTAAAAAGCTTCTGCACAGCAAAAGATACAGTGACCAGATTACAAAGACTATCCACAGAATGGGAAAGGATATTTACACAATACCCATCAGATAAGGGGTTGATATCAATGGTATATAAAGCACTGGTTGAACTCTACAAGAAGAAAACATCCAACCCCATCAAAAAATGGGGCAAAGAAATGAATAGAAACTTTACCAAGGAAGAAATACGAATGGCCAAAAGGCACATGAAAATGTGCTCTACATCACTAATCATCAGAGAGATGCAGATCAAAACAACCATGAGATACCACCTCACACCACAGAGACTAGCACACATCCAAAAGAACAAAAGCACCCACTGTTGGAGAGGATGTGGAGAGAAAGGGACCCTTCTACACTGCTGCTGGGAATGCCGACTGGTTCAGCCCTTCTGGAAAACAATATGGACGATTCTCAAAAAATTAGATATTGAGCTCCCATTTGACCCAGCAATACCACTGCTGGGTATATATCCCAGAGAGGCAAAAAAAAGTATAATCGAAACAACATCTGCACATGTATGTTCATCGCAGCACTGTTTACAATAGCCAGAATCTGGAAAAAACCCGAATGCCCTAGAACGGATGACTGGTTGAGGAAACTTTGGTACATCTATACAATGGAATACTATGCATCTGTCAGAAAAAAGGAGGTCATGAATTTTGTATTTAAGTGGATCGGCATGAAAAGTTTCATGCTGAGTGAAATGAGTCAGAAAGAGACAGACATTGAAAGATTGCACTCATCTATGGTATATATAATAACAGAGTGGGAGACTAACACCCAAGAATTGTAGAAATAAGTACCAGGAGGTTGACTCCATGGCTTGGAGGCTGGCCTCACATTCTGCGGAAAGGGCAACTCAGAGAAGGGATCACCAACTATAATGTAGTCGAAGGCCATGTGGGGGAAGGGAGTTGCTGGCTGAATGAGGGCTAGAGACTGAGCACAGTGGCCACTCAACACCTTTATTGCAAACCACAACAGCTAATTCGAGAGAGAGAACAGAAGGGAATGCCCTGCCACAGTGGCAGGGTGGGGTGGGGTTGGGGTTTGGGGATTGGGGAGGGTGGGAGGGATGCTGGGTTTACTGGTGGTGGAGAATGGGCACTGGTGAAGGGATGGGTTCCCGAACTTTGTATGAGGGAAGCATAAGCACAAAAGTGTATAAATCTGTAACTGTGCCCTCATGGTGATTCACTAATTAAAAATAAATAAAAAAACCCTTTAAGTTCACATTTTAAGTTAATAGGCTATGTTATGTAGCATTATAGATATTAAATGCACTGTCAAAAGGTTTGTGATCTAGTAAGAGAATGTTTATTTTAAATAGGAAATTGGAAGTGTCATGTTTCAAAGGTGAGATTTGGGGGACCCTATGGGAGCAATAGTACTGTGGGCATGAAGTAAGCACGTTCGGAGAGCAACTTTCCAGCAGAGGAGGGATGTTGGTTGGTGTGTCCCTCTGAATAGCTTCTTCATTCCAGTTCATCCCAGATAAAAACCAGCCTTTCAGGGGCTGGAGAGAGAGTGCAGTGAGTAAGGCGCTTCTCTGGCATTTGACCGACCTGGGTTTGATCCTTGACATCCTAAGAAATGCCAGGAGGAATTCCTGAGTGCAGAGCTAGAAGTGAGTCCTGAACGTCACTACGTGTGACTCCCCAACTAAAAACAAAAACTAAAATAAAATGGACTAAACTTGCTCAATGAAAATTAGATTCAAGAAAAAAAAATCCCAGCACCCCAACCTTGTACTTACACTCCTGCAGTTCTTGACTGGTGGCGAGAGGCTACACTGAGTAGAGCAGAACCTTTCATGAGCTGCTCCTCAGTGACGTCACACAAGCTTGTAGGAAGGGACCAACTCTCATCAGTCTTTAAGCAAGGAAAGTGGGGAGGTGAAAAGGGGAAGGTATGTTGATTTTCATTTATTTCTTTTATTATTATTATTCTTAATTGAAATCATCATGAGCTCCAGTTACAAAGTTTTCATGTTTGAGATTCAGTCATACAATGATTGAACACCCATCCCTCCAGTGGTACACATTTTACAACACCAATGTCCCCAGTACCCACCCTCACCCCATCCCACCCCTACCTCTGCTCTATGGCAGATAATTTCCCTCATACTCTCTCTCTCTCTACTTTTGGGTATTATGGTTTGCAATATAGAGACTGAGAGGCTATCACGTTTGGTCCTTTATCTACTTACAGCACACATCTCCCACCCCGAACAACCCCTCCAACCCTCATTAACTTAGTGATCCCTTTTTCATTCCAGCTGCCTTCTCCCCTAGCTCATGATACAGGTTTCCAACTATGGAGCAATCTTCCTGGCCCTTGTCTTTACTGTCCTTGAGTGTCAGTCTCATATTATGTTATGTTATATTCCACAAATGAATGCAGTCATTCAGTGTCTGTCCCTCTCTTTCTGACTCATTTCACTTAGCATGATACTCCATGACTATCCACTTAGAAGCAAATTTCATGACTTCATCTTTCCTAAGAGCTTTGTAGTATTCCATTGTGTAGATGTTATGTTGGTTTTTTAAATTTTTTTGTTTCCTTTTGTTTTGTTTCATTTTGTTTTCTGGGCCACACTTTTAAAAAAATTCTATTGAGTCACCATAAGATAGTTACAAGCTTTCATGTTTAGGTTACAATAACACAATGATCAAACATCCATCCCTTCCTTCACCAGTGCACATTCCCCACCACCTATATCCCTAGTATACCCCCCTTTCCCACCCTCCCTCTGCCTCCATGGCAGACAATATTGCCCATACTCTTTCTCTACTTTTGGGCATTATGGCTTGCAACACAGACATTGGGAGGTCATCATGTTTGGTTCATTATCTACTTTCATGATGCATCTCCCTCCAGCCATCATTTTCTTAGTGATTTCTTCTCTATTCCATCTGCTTTATCTCCTCCGCTCATGAAGCAGTCTTCCAGCTATGGGTCAATCCTCCTAGCTCTTGTATCTACTGTCCTTGGGTGTCAGCCTCATGTGATGTTATTCTATACTCCACAAATGAGTGCAGTCCTTCTATGTCTGTCCCTCTCTTTCTGACTCATTTCACTTAGCATGATACTCTCCATGTCTATCCATTTATAAGCAAATTTCATGACTTCATTTCTCCAAGCTCTGGAGTATTCCATCGTGTAGATGTACCAAACTTTCTTTAACCAGTCATCTGTTTTAGGGTACTCCGGTTGTTTCCAGATTTTGAGATTTTGGCTATTATGAACAGTGCTGCAATGAATATATAGGTACAGATGTCATTTCAAAAGCACACATTTCACTGTGCTTTTTTGCATCCTCAGGATATATTCCCAGAAGTGGTATTGTGGGGTTATATGGAAGCTCAATTTCTAGTTTTTGAATGACTGTCCATATTGTTTTCCAAAAAGGCTGGGGCAATCCGCATTCCCACCAACAGTGAAGGAGCGTACCATTTTCCCCACATCCATGCCAGCACTGGTTACTTTTGTTCTTTTGAATGTGTGCCAGTCTCTGTGGTGTGAGATGATATCTTGTTGTTTTGATTTGCATCTCTCTGATGACTAATGATGTGGAGCATTTTTTCATGTGCCTTTTGGCCATTTGTATTTCTTTTTTGAGGAAATGGGTCACACTTTGCTATGCTCAGAGATTTCTACTGGCAAGCTGAGGGGTCAATGTTGAGTGAGGTTTGCCTGCCGTAGGCTAAGCAAGGCTGATTTGATCCATCTGAAGGTAGGTAGCCTGAGAGATCTGTGCGACAAGATATAAAGAAGCAGGAGACTCAGGAAAAAGAAATGGTAAAAAAGGGGAAGATATGTTTTTGCTGTTGTTGCTTTGTTTTTGTTTTATTTTGGTGTGGGGTATACTTGGCTCTGCTCAGGGATCACTCCAGGCAGGCTCAGAGGTCCTGAAACCATCCATTAAAGCTATGTGGACAGGGGCTAGATTACTTAGACGTGGGAAGGGAGCTTGCTTTGCATACTGCTGAGGCTGGCCTGGGTTTGATCCCCGGCACCACTTCTGGTCCCCGAAGACCACCAGGAGTGATCCCTGAGTGCAGAGCAAGGAGTAAGTTCTGAGTGTATTATTTTGTTGCTAAGTTTTGCAAATGTCCGCACATCTTGGATATTTGTGTTTTTGTCACATGAATGCTGTGCAGGTATTTTCTCCTGTTCAGTGAGGGAGGGTTTTAATTTGGGCCCCTGTTTCTTTGGCAGTGCAGAAGTGTTTAAGTTTGATGTACTCCCTCCTCGTTGACTTTCTTCCCCATGAAATATAATTATCAAAGGCATTTTTTTTATTAATAGTTTATTTTTAATTAGTGAGTCAACGTGAGGGTACAGTTACAGATTTATACATTTTTGTGCTCATGTTTCTCCCTTACAAAGTTTGATAACCCATCCCTTCACCAGTGCCCATTCTCCACCACCAGTAAACCCAACATCCCACCCCCCCTTCCCAGTCCCATCTCCCCCCACCCCACCCTGCCACTATGGCAGGGAATTCCCTTTTGTTCTCTCTCTCTGGTTAGGTGTTGTGGTTTGCAATAAAGGTGTTGAGTGGCCATTGCGTTCAGTCTCTAGTCTATATTTGGCCCGCATCATCTTTCCCCCACATGACCAACAACCACATTTTACTTGCTGTTCCCTTCTCTGAGTTGCCCAGAATGAGAGAACAGCCTCCAAGCCATGGTGACAACCTCCTGGTACTTATTTCTACTATTCTTGGGTGTTCGTCTTATAGTCTATTATTCTATATTCCACAGATGAATGCAATCTTTCTATGTCTGTCTCTCTCTTTCTGACTCATTTCACTTAGCATGATACTTTCCATGTAGATCCACTTATATGCAAACGTCATGACCTCATTTTTTCTGACAGCTGCATAGTATTCCATTGTATATATGTACCAGAGTTTCTTCAACCAGTCATCTGTTCTAGGGCACTCGGGTTTTTTCCAGATTCTGCCTATTGTAAACAGTGCTGCGGTGAACATACATGTGCAGATGTTGTTTTGATTATACTTTTTGGCTTTTCTGGGATATATTCCCAGCAGTGGTATTGCTGGGTCAAATGGGAGCTCAACCTCAAGTTTTTTGAGAGTCGTCCATACTGTTTTCCAAAAGGGCTGAACTAGCCGGCATTCCCACCAGCAGTGTAGAAGGGTCCCTTTCTCCCCACATCCTCTCCAACAGCGGTTGCTTTTGTTCTTTTGGATGTGTGCTAGCCTCTGTGGTGTGAGGTGGTATCTTGTGGTTGTTTTGATCTGCATCTCTCTGACGATTAGTGATGTAGAGCACTTTTTCATGTGTCTTTTGGCCATTCGTATCTCTTCCTTGGTAAAGTTTCTGTTCATTTCTTCGCCCCATTTTTTGATGGGGTTGGATGTTTTCTTCTTGTAGAGTTCAACCAGTGCTTTATATAACCTTGATATCAACCCCTTATCTGATAGGTATTGTGTAAATATCCTTTCCCATTCTGTGGATAGTCTTTGTATTCTGGTCACTGTATCTCTTGCGGTGCAGAAGCTTTTTAGTTTAATGTAGTCCCATTTGTTGATCTCTGTTTTTACTAGATTGCTTAGTTCTGTGTCATCTTTGAAGATACCTTTATCTTCAATATCCTGGAGGGTTTTGCCTACCTTGTCTTCAATGTACCTTATGGTTTGTGGTCTGATGTTGAGGTCTTTAATCCATTTTGATCTGACTTTTGTGCATGGTGACAGATCGAGTTCTAAGCCCATTTTTTTGCATGTGGTTGTCCAGTTGTGCCAGCACCATTTGTTAAAGAGACTTTCCTTGCTCCACTTCACATCTCTTGCATCTTTATCAAAGATTAGATGATCATACATTTGAGGTTGTGTGTGGGGATATTCCACCCTGTTCCATTGGTCTGCAGTTCTGCTTTTGTTCCAGTACCATGCTGTTTTAATTGTTACCGCTTTGTAGTAGAGTTTAAGGTTGGGAAGGGTGATGCCTCCCATCATCTTTTTCCCAAGAATTGTTTTAGCTATCCATGGGCGTTTATTGTTCCATATAAATTTCTGGATTGCTTGCTCCGCTTCTTTGAAGAATGCCATGGGTATCCCCATAGGGATCGCGTTAAATCTGTATAATGCTTTGGGGAGTATTGCCATTTTGACAATGTTTATTCTCCCTATCCATGAGCAGGGGATATTTTTCCATTTCCTCATGTCCTCTTTTATTTCATGAAGTAGCGTTTTATAGTTTTCTTTGTAGAGGTCCTTTACTTCTTTAGTTAAGCTGATTCCAAGGTATTTGATTTTCTGGGGCACAATTGTGAATGGGATTGCTTTTTTCATGTCCCTTTCCTCTGTCTCATTGTTTGTATATAGGAAGGCCATGGATTTTTGGGTATTGATTTTATAGCCTGCGACTTTACTGTATAGGTCAATTGTTTCTAAGAGTTTCTTACTAGAGCTTTTAGGTTTCTCTAGGTATAGTATCATATCGTCTGCGAATAGTGAGAGCTTGATTTCTTCCTTTCCAATCTGAATCCCCTTAATATCTTTTTCTTGCCTGATGGCTATTGCTAATACTTCCAGTACTATATTAAAGAGAAGTGGTGAGAGTGGACATCCTTGTCTTGTCCCCGATCTCAGAGGAAAAGCCCTTAGTTTTTCTCCATTGATGATAATGCTCGCCATAGGTTCATGGTAGATGGCTTTGACTATCTTGAGAAAAGTTCCTCCAAAACCCATTTTGGTGAGAGTTTTTATCATGAATGGGTGTTGGATCTTGTCAAATGCTTTTTCTGCATCTATGGATATGATCATATGGTTTTTATCTTTACTTTTGTTGATGTGATGGATTATGCTGATTGATTTCCGAATGTTAAACCAACCTTGCATCCCTGGGATGAATCCCACTTGGTCATGGTGTATGATCTTTTTGATGAGTTGTTGGATTCTATTTGCTAGTATTTTGTTGAGAATCTTCGCATCGGTATTCATCAAGGATATTGGTCTATAGTTTTCTTTGTTAGTGGTGTCTTTGTTTGCTTTTGGTATTAGGGAGATATGTGCCTCATAGAAACTGTTCGGCAGGGTTCCTGTCTTTTCGATTTCCTGGAAAAGCTTAAGGAGAACTGGCAACAAGTCTTCTTTGAATGTTTGGAAGAATTCGCCAGTGAATCCCTCTGGACCTGGGCTTTTGTTTTTGGGGAGACTTTTGATTACCGTTTCGATTTCCTTGATATTTATGGGCCTATTCAGGTATTTCACGTCTTCTTGGCTCAGTCTTGGGAGGTTGTAGGAGTCAAGGAATTCATCCATTTCTTTTAGGTTCTCTTGTTTTGTGGCATACAGACTTTCAAAGTAGTCTCTGATGATCCTTTGAATCTCCTTGGTTTCTGTTGTGATGTCCCCCTTTTCATTTCTGATTCGGTTTATTAGGGTTTTCTCTCTTTCTTTCTTTGTGAGTCTTGCTAGCGGTTTATCAATCTTATTTATTTTCTCGAAGAACCAGCTCTTTGTTTCATTGATCTTATGGATTGTTTTTCGGGTTTCCATATCGTTAATTTCTGCTCTAAGTTTTATTATTTCTTTCCTTCGATCTGGTTTGGGTTCCTTTTGCTGGTCCTCTTCTAAGATCTTGAGCTGCGAAGTCAAACTATCTATATAGGCCCTTTCTTCCTTTCTGAGGAAGGCTTGCAGAGCTATAAATTTTCCCCTTAACACAGCTTTAGCTGCGTCCCATAGGTTCTGGTAGCTTGTGTCTTCATTCTCATTTGTTTCGAGGTATCTCTTAATTTCTTTCTTGATTTCCTCCGTGACCCACTCATTGTTCAATAGTGAGTTGTTTAATTTCCAAGTGTTTGATTTGGTTCTCCAAGTCTGTGCATGATTAACTTCCATCTTCAGTGCATCATGGTCTGAAAAGATAGTTGATACAATTTCTATCTTTCCAATTCTATTAAGGTATAACTTGTGGCCCAGAACATGGTCTATTTTGGAAAATGTTCCGTGTGCACTGGAAAAGAATGTGTATTCTTTCTTTTGGGGGTATATAGCCCTGTATAGGTCTATTAGCCCTGTCTCCTCCATTTCTTCCTTCAGGGCCTTCGTTTCCTTGCTGAGTGTTGTTCTTGTCGATCTATCCAGAGGTGATAAGGCAGTGTTGAAATCTCCAACTACTATCGTGGTGCTAGTTATGTCCTCCTTAAATTCTGTTAGGAGTTCTTTTAAGTATTTCGCTGGTCGTTCATTAGGTGCGTATACATTTAGGAGTGTGACTTCTTCCTGTTGCACATATCCCTTGATGAATATAAAATGACCTTTGCTGTCCCTTCTGATCTTTTTCAGCCTGAAATCAATGCTATCGGATACTAGTATGGCCACCCCTGCTTTTTTTTTGAGGGGGCTGTTTGCTTGCAGGATTGTTTTCCATCCTTTGATTTTTAGTCTGTGTTTGTTCCGGCTATTCAGATGTGTTTCTTGTAGGCAGCAGAAGGTTGGGTTTAGTTTCCGAATCCATTTTGCCACTCTATGCCTCTTGATTGGTGCATTTAGCCCGTTAACATTAAGAGAGATTATTGTCATTGGATTTTGTGCCATTTTTTTGTAGGGTTTGTTGTTCTTATAGGTCTTTTTCCTTGTCTTATAGTAGCCCTTTGAGTCCTTCTTTTAAATTTGGTCTTGAGTCTATGAAGTTCCGGAGCTGTTGCTTGTCCATGAAATAATGTATGGTTCCTTCAAGTTTAACTGAGAGTTTAGCCGGGTAGAGTATTCTTGGTGAGGCATTCATTTCATGAAGTTTTTTCACTATATCCCACCATTGTCTTCGGGCTTGGAGGGTTTCTTCTGATAGGTCTGCTGTGAATCTAAGGGGTGCGCCTTTGTATATGATCTCCTTCTTTGATCTTGCTGCTTGCAGTATTGTGTCTCTATCCACGGCATCCATCATTCTGACTATGATATGCCTTGGGGATTTTCTATTTGGGTCCCTTTTAGCTGGCACCCTTCGGACTCCTTGTATCTGGATGTCCGCATTCTCTAGCTCTGGGAATTTTTTAGCAATGATGTCTTTAATGGTGTTTTTTTCATTGGGATTGGTTCCGTGTGGTTCTGGCACTCCCATGATTCTTATGTTGTTTCTCCTGAGGTCGTCCCCTAGGACTCTAACTCGCTCTAGAGCCATTTTGAGGTCTTTTGCCATTATTTGCTGTTGTCTATATGCTTTGTGCAGCTCATCTTCAAGTTCACTGATTCTGTCTTCGGCTGTAGTCATTCTACTATTGAGGGCTCCTACGGAGATTTTCATTTCATCTACTGATTCTTTTAGTTGTGTGACTTCTGTTCGTAGCTTTGAAATTTCTGCTCTCATTTCTTCCTGGATTATCTTGGTGGAGCGTTCCAACGCGGCATCCATATCCTCCCTTAATTTATTGGATGTTCGTTCCATAGTTGTGTTGAGTTCATGAATCATCCTCACAATTTCCTCTCTGAATTCTCTATCTGAGAGGAGGGTGTATTTCTGGGAGGTCGCTGCTGAGGTTAGTGAGATATTTTCTTGGCTCTCTCCTAGTGGTGGGGATTTTCTCAGTTTCTTCATGTTGTTATGGGCTTTACTATCTGGAGCTCTCGTTAACTTGGGAGGAACCTCGACTAAAGATTTTTGGTTATGCTCTTTTGACAAAGTACTTTTCCGTGCAAGTTGATGTGTTCATTGACAGTTTTTGTGAAGTTAGGATAGGCTAGGTTAGTTGAGTATCAACATATAGTAACTAAGATGATGAGGGAGTTCTTCGGAGAAATGAGTTCAATCAATTGTAGCCAAAGGACAATGCGTGGAATGGTAAGAAAAATATCTGCGGCTGGAAACAGGCCACGCCCACTTTTAAGGCCACGCCCCCAAATGACAGGACACGCCCCTAACCTTTTCTTTTTTTTTTTTTTATTCTTTTTAATTTTATTGAATCACCATGTGGAGGGTTACATAGTTCTCAGGATTATGTCGGTTATACAATTCTCAAACACCCTTCACTTCACCAGTGCCCATCTTCCATCACCAACCCCCCCAGTATACCTGCCGCCCCCTCCCACCTCCCCAGTCCCAACCCTTGCACATGATATGTTTCACTTCGTTTACGCCTTATTTCGATTACATTCCATGTTTCGACACACAACTCACTACCGTTGTTGGGGTTTCCCCCAAAAAAGAAAAGCAGTCCTATTGCCAAGGAGGCATTTGATAGTTCTCCATTGCTAAGAATATAGAGATATTAAGTCCCGCTGTTTGTTACATAGTTTTTCTTTTTCCCCCTTGCCCCGCACCACCGAGTTCACGCCTGTTTTAGTAATCGCCACGCTGCCTGACAAGGGAAAAAAACCGAAAAGGATGGTTATTTCCCGTCATCAGCAGGCGTGGGGCTCTGGCTTAGTTGATAGACTAGTAGAGTGTCTCCAAACAGTCTCTGGACCCGAAGGTCTTGCGCTGGTATCGGCTCCGGCTCGAGATTCCACCAGCGTCCCGCTGTTCCTTGTACATAATTTTTCCCCTTATATCCCATTCCCACGCCACCAGGTCTGCTTGCTTAATGGACATCACACTGTAGTTGATGACACACCGCGTTTCTTCCCGAGAAAGAAGAAAATTTCTTCTCAACCGGCGTGGGGATATAGCTTAGTTCAGTCTAGTGAGATGGCTACCACTTTGATTGCCTTCAATGTTTCAGCAACAGACTTACTATTAGGATCTCCCACAAAAGTCCGCCCCATTAGAAAGGAACCATTACATATTGCTCATACTAAGATGACATTAAGTCGCGCGGCCGCTGCCGCGGCCGCGCGGTTTTGGGTTTCTGTATAAAGTCCAGGGAAAGTACAACCAGAAATAACATCACTACAAACTTTTACCCTTTTATGGTGCTCATAAGATGGAGAAACCTAGAGAGAGGCTCGGCGTCTCCCTTTTGCGCTCAGGAAAACCGCGGCCGCTGCGCTGTGCTCAGGAGGGAGGAGTTGAGAGAGAGACAGGTTAAAAGAATTGGGGGATGCCCGGGTCCCACTGCTTCAGCACGCCGTAGGGTCTCTGGTCCCATGCCGGAATTAGTTCAGTGGGCTGCTTGGGGTCCGAGGGCGCTCCCTCGGGCCCCTCCATCGTGCTCGCTCCACAGCCGGGTCCAAAAGGAAGCACACGTGGGGGAGGTGGGTTTAAGTATCTAACTGTGGTGGGCGGGGGTCGCCGCCCCCGCCCACTGGGGACTCCCGCAAGCGCGCTCACGTCCTGTTTTGGCTGGATCGGCGTCTCCCTTTTGCGCTCAGGAAAACCGCGGCCCCTGCGCTGTGCTCAGGAGGGAGGAGTTGAGAGAGAGACAGGTTAAAAGAATTGGGGGATGCCCGGGTCCCACTGCTTCAGCACGCCGTAGGGTCTCTGGTCCCATGCCGGAATTAGTTCAGTGGGCTGCTTGGGGTCCGAGGGCGCTCCCTCGGGCCCCTCCATCGTGCTCGCTCCACAGCCGGGTCCAGACACGGGAGGGCGGGATCAGGCGCGGTGGGCGAATGACTGGGACCTGCCCGGCGGGGAGGGGGTGCTCCGAGCTGTCCCGCTGCCGCGGGCGGGCACGGGACGCAGGGGGCGCTTTTCCAGGTGGCACAGGGTCTCCAAGGGGAAGAGCCAATATACCTGTCGGACACGGGAGGGCGGGATCAGGCGCGGTGGGCGAATGACTGGGACCTGCCCGGCGGGGAGGGGGTGCTCCGAGCTGTCCCGCTGCCGCGGGCGGGCACACCTCAAAGGCATTTTTTCTTTTCTTTTTAAACTTTATTTTCCAATGAACACATTAAAAAAAATTAAGCACCAGGATTTCCAAAGTTATTCATAGTTGAGTTTTAGCCACCACTAGTGCCAAGGTCCCCCCACCAACGTTCTCAGGTTCCTGCCCATATCCCCAACCCACCTCCAGTCCTGCCCTCTGGGCAAGCAGCTTTCTAAGTTTGGTTGTGAAAGTTCGGGTCTCTTGATTTCAGTGTTGTTGACACTGTGGTTTGGATATTTGGTTCTATCTTTCCTTAGTGACAACTTTGTAACTGAATCCCGGACCTGGCCCCCATTCCTACTCATATGTCTTTTCTCTCCCTTCCCTCCACTCTTTCTTTCTTTCTCCTCCATCTACACTGAGGCTAAGGTTGATTAGAGCATCCTCCTCTTGAAAACATTGCATTTCCTCATTCAGTTATTCTAAATGCCACATAAAATTGATATCATCCTGTCTTTATCCTTCTTCTGACTACCTTCATTTAACAATCATTAAGACATATCTGAAGTTGTTATGATAGGCATTATTATTATTATTATCAATTATTATTATTACTATTGGCTTTTCGAGGTCACACCTGGTGATGCTCAGGGATTACTCCTAGCTCTGCCCTTAGGAATTACTCCTGGCTGTGCACAAGTAGACCATATGGGATACTGGGGATCTAACTCAGGTCGGCCACATACAAGACAAACACACGACCCGTATCACTCTGGTCCCAGGGTTCACTCTTGATGCTATATTTTCTAGATATTTGGAGAATTTCATATTATTTATACATCATTATAATCATAGAGGAACATCACTGACCTGAAACTTCCGTGTACATTGTACTCAATCTTTCTTATTCCTTTGTCAGTAACATCTACAGGTATTATTATTTTTTTCATGGGGCCAACGCATACTGATAGCCTCTAACCAGAGGAAAGCAGTGCTTATGTCTCTGAGATCTAGAACGACCATCTGGGGTCAGGGAGAAAAAAAAATCAAAAAAGCTAAACTGCCCTGAGGCCTGCAGTTGGGAAAATAGGACCAGATGCCTCCTGGGTAAAGCGGTCTTGCTCTAATTTAATTGAATATAATTGGACAAGTTTCAAACCAGGAGGACTGGTCAATGATTGGTCAGTGGTGTGGGGAATGGATGGTAGTTAAGATAGAGGAGGATCCATTATGACAACACTAGTTGGAAATGATCACTCTGGACAAGAGCTGAGTGTTGAAAGCAGGAAAAGGGATATAAATGATAACCTTTCAGCATCTGTATCACAAGCCATAATGTAGAAAATCAGTGGAGAGAGAGAGAGAGAGAAAGAGAGAGAGAGAGAGAAGAGAGGTGCCTGCCATAGAGACAGGCTGGGGTCGGGGGTAACTTGAAGAGGTGGGAGGGAAACCTGGGGACACTGGTGCTGGGAAATTACACTGGTAGAGGGATGGGTGTTGGAACATTGCAGACTGAAACACAATCACGGACAATTCTGTAATGCTCTAACGCACCGTGACTCAATAAAAAAACATAAATAAATTCATAAATTTCTACCCCAGTTCTTACCACATCAATGCCAAGACGTTGCCACTTTTACTGAAGACAGTCTTTGACTGTAATTGTAAAGGTGGAAGGGAAACCATATTGCCCCTCAGAGACAGGTTTCTCTGTAGAAAAAAAATATAAATTATCGTCTTATGGAAGATAATGAAGTTTCCAGTTCAAATCCAACATAATAGTCATTGGATTGTGACAGTACAGCAGGTAGGGTGGTTGCCTTACATGCGACTAATCTGAGCATAATCCCTGCATCCCATATGATCCACTGAGTCCCACCAGGAGTAATTCCTGAGCACTGCCATGCGAGGACTCAAAACAAAAGAAAAATCCAAAGTATTATTAGTTACACCCTTGAAAGCATGCAGTGATTTTCAGTCTTGGTAGTTAGGTAATGCATTGACAGAGGGGGATCCAGCCATCAGGCTTCTGGGGACTACTGGCTTGCCTCACTGCCAGAGAAAGGGAACGACTTTATAAGACCTTGGAGACACTACCGTAACTGAGACAAACAATTTAAACTGAACAAAATAACACAATGTATATTGAGAAATATATAACTTCTCAGTCACTCCTATAAAACACCTTAATCTTCCTGAGTATTACATTGAGGGATTACCATACAAGACGCCCAGAGATGTTGTATGATAAACCACACACTATTCCCCTCAAAAGAATTCAAGATCAAGATGTAAGCATGAAAGTTTGTAAGTCTGTAACTGTATCTCATAATGATTCATTAAAAACATAAATAAAAGAAAAAGAAAACGATTTCAAGATCAAAGAAAACAAAGATGGAGACGCTGCGTGTATTAGTTTGAATGTAAAATTCCAGTAACTGACAGTCACCTTTTGTTTTGTCAGCCTGCATCAGAGAGCCAGAAATACCAAGGAAAGAAATGAGGGAAGGCAGGGTTGTCTGAGATTCTTCATTATTTGAGCCGCGATCACAGGGTTTGAGGGAGCCACGTCTGTAACGGGTAGATCAACACTCGCTCTGCCCGATGCCAACCTCAAAGTCCCGGGCTGGCCACGTGCATGGCAAATCTTGTAGAAAGTTCCTCAATGAGGAAGTGATCAACCCCCAAATACAAATGTAGCAGGTGGATCTTATGGAAACTTAAGCAGATCTCTTGTTAGCTAAACTTAAACTTCAAATGTCCTAAGGTAGATCTTTCTTCCTAAAACTCTGGGATACAGGTTCCACTGAGGCCCTCTAATGAGTTTGAGCCAAGGTCTGGGTATTTGTTCTGGGCTTTGCAAAACATGCGGAAAGGCTTACAAACAGGCATTGGAGGACTAGCTCCGGGGACGAAGCACAGGGTCTGTAGCCTAACGGTCAGCTTCTAAGCATAGAGAAGAGATGCTGGTTGCTGGAGCCAGCCCCAGTGACAGTTTGTGGTGGGAGCAGAAAGGTTTACTGGCTTAGGAGCAGGCGCCTTTGAGCCCGCCCCTAGAAACCGATCATTGCAACGCTAGGCCTTAGCAACAGCCAATGAGAAAGAAGCGGGGCACCACGTGGACCAATAGGAGGTGTGTCCGTTGGTGTTTTTTGGCCCTGGAGCAGGGTTTGGATCATTGCTTGTTTCGCCATCAGAGTGGTTAGTCATGGACTCTGAATCGCGAGGATGAGGTCTAGGCAATTGCACAGTGAATCCCGACAATCCCGAGCCTTCCAGGAATCCCAAGAATCCCCTGATGACAGGTCAGCAGGATGGGGGCTGCTCTTGCCTGGAGTGGGCCAGGGGAGGAAAGAGTGAAGTTCTGGGGGGGCGAGTCGGATTTGGTGGCTGGTGACCAGCGCGGTGTGGACCCGGTTGGTAGAGGCGTCTATACCGCCGGCATCAGGGATTGGGTTAGGGTCTTCACTGAGAAAGTCTTGGGGAGTTTCCTTCTGACAGCTCCTGGCTCTGCTCCCCAAGTCCAGGTAGAGCCACCCTTGGGTCAGGGTGAGTCTCCCCGGGGAGGGGTGTGTGTCTGAAATGCTTTTGCTGTGGGGGCAGGTGCCAGATTTGGAACTGATAACCCAGGGTGAAACGCCCGTTTCTCGCCTGTCCAGCAATTATCTCCTGCTCAGACTGTCTGATTCACAGTGCTCGATGCCCCGACTTAGGGAGCCTCTTTTTTAAAAAAAATTTAATTTAATTAAAAAATTTGGGGGGTAATCTTCCTTGTCATGCTCTACCCAACGGTGTCCCACCCGTCATTTGAGAAAGCAAGAACCTGAGAAATTTCCGGATCAGAGACATGTTTGTCAATTTCTTCTTTATGACAACTTCATGGGGGGCAAAGGAGGGGAATTGAGTGACATCATATTAAAACGTTGTCAGTTTCTTAGAATTTCACTTGGGTTATTTTTAAATTAATGATTTAACTTAGTCATGATTCTGGAGTCTAGAGCCCAGCTTGCTTCCCTACTCTAGTGCGTTGATGTCAACTTTTTATATTTTAATCGGGATGTCTGGATTTAAGGAAAACAGTGTGTCTTGTATCTTCATTTGACTCAGAGGAGAAGCTTCAATTGATGCTATTTCAACTGTAACAAATACATTATGAACGCCTAAGATTAACGCTGATAACTTGGTTTATGTTTGAATTTGAAATTGTTTTTTTTTTGGGGGGGGGTCACACCCGGTGATGCACAGGGTTACTTTTCGCTCATGCACTAAGGAATGACTCCTGGCAGTACTCAGGGGACCGTATGGGATGCTGGGAATGGAACACGGGTGGCCCGCGTGCAAGGCAAACGCCCTACCCGCTGTGCTAATGCTCCAGCCCCTGAAATGGGTTTGAAACGTCGCCATGCGCCTGAGCAATGGCTCAACGGGCTGGTGTGCGGCCAGGCTGGCAAAAGACCCCAACTTCCAACGCGGGCTCCCTTTATTCCTCCCTCCCCGTGTCAGCACCGCTGAGTGTGACGTCAGAAGCACCAACCCTGGTGGCCCCCAACACTGAAGTTGAATACTGAAATGCACCCCAAACCTTTGGACCCGTACCTCGGCGAGTTTTCCAGAGAGAGTGAACCTACTGGGCACAACCCCTGCTCCCTAGTATGGCATCAAAATAAAATGCAGAAAGGCTCGGGGTAGAAAATAGTTACTTGTTTCAAGCATTTTACTTTATATTGTTTATTACAACAAAACTTTGAGAATGGCAAATAGAAGGAACAGAAAATAAATCACTAAGGACCAATTAGTGCACATCTGATTCTTTTTAAAAAAACTTTATTTTTTAAAAATCTTATGTTACATTTATACAGTAGTTGACAATATTTGACTACACTTAATATTTGGACACCAATCCCACCACCATTAGACCTTCCTGCCACCATATTTTAGATGTTTCCAACCCTAACCCGAACCTCTGCCCCAAAGCAGAACCGAAATAGTTTAATTTCTATTGTTTGTTATGAATAAACCACTGAAAATGCTCCCAAAAGCTTTCGTTAGGGGAGAGTGCGTGAAGATTATTGTATTTCACCCAAGGGCCATTAATTCCTCTAAAAGAGATTATTAATATGTTGTGAAATTAACCCCCATCTAATGTGGTGTGCTACTTATGGAATATGAGTGGTGTGAGGTGTGTGATATTGTGTGGCGGCGCAGTCCAGGATTTTAGTGGCCAGGGCTGGGTCCCTTGGGGCGGGGAGGGGCCTCACCCGCCCACTCCCGGGTACCCTGAATGAAGCAGCCTGGTGCCCAGGTCCAGCAGCATGGCTAGGGCGTGTGTTGTTTTATGCCGTTTTCCAAGAAAGACAATGAGACTCTGGATCGTTGCTGCTGATGAGATTATCTGGCCCACATCTTATTCTTGAGCCCTTCTGAGCACCAGATCAGGAATAGCCTGAGCACTGCCAGATGTGATCCAACATCCCCGACTGCCATCTTTTCCCAAAGAGAGAAATGCTTGAGAATGTTAGTTGCACACCAGAACTACTTCACATGATTGAGGATTTTTTTTGGTATTTTTGTTATTTTATAAAGTAGTTCACAATATTGGATTACAGCTAATATTCAAACACTTTTCTCACCACCATTGCACCTTCCCACCAACAGATTTCAGATGTTTCCATCTTGAACCCCAACCCCTGCCCCAAAGCAGAGCACCGCCAGCGGTAATTCCTGAATGCAGAGCCAGGAGTGAGCCCTGTGCATTGCCGGGTGTGACCCTAAAAGCAAAAAAATTTTTTTTTAAAAAAAAGAATGAGGTTACAAAGAAACACAGAGGAATGGGAGCACTGTGATGTGAGTAACCCAATAAACCTGGGGAAAAATGCCTCTTGTAAGTGCAGCTTTCTATAATGTGTTTCATTCAATTCGGCTCTTCATTTTTCTCAGCATGTACAATGAGCTGTGGACTTGGAGACGTGTTCATATAAGATGTTATTTTGTCATGGATCAGGACAAAGGGTCCACGCTTGGGAGCCTGCCTCAAGGGGAGGGCAGTTGGGACAGAGAAGGGACATGATGGCAATCATGGTTTGAAGGATCGCTCTGCATAGGAGATGTGTACTGAGAGTGGGCAAACAACCAAACATAATGGCCCCTCAGTATCTATATGGGAAATGATAATGCCCGAAAGGGCGGAGGACGTGGGGAGAGGGAGAGAGAGGGAGAGAGAGGGAGAGAGGGAGAGAGAGAGAGAGAGAGAGAGAGAGAGAGAGAGAGAGAGAGAGAGAGAGAGAGAGAGAGAGAGAGAGAGAGAGAGGAGAGAGCCTGGCATAGAGGCAGGCTAGGGGGCAGTGGCAGGAGAGATACTGGGGATATTGGTGGTGGGGAATATACACTGGAAGGGGAGTAGTTGGGTGTTGAAACATTGTATGACTGAAACTTAATCATGTAAGGCTTTGTTAATATCTCATAGTGATTAAATAATTTAAAAAATGTTATTTTCTTTCATTTTACATCACATTCCCCCCTCCTTTTTTTGAAATCCCTGGTCACACTGTTGATGCACAGGAATCACTCCTGGCCCTGTGCAGGGTATATGCAAGGCAAGTGCCCTACCCATTGGGCTATCTCTCCAAACCCCCACCACTTAACCTTTGCAGGGGAATTTTTCTGTCCTGAGAACTTTGTGTCACAGCTGGTATGAGAGTTTTCAAGTCTCTGACGGCAGTGGTTTGTAAAGAAGATTTCCTCATCTTTCCAACGGTGCAGTTCAGGAAGGGGCCTCGAAGGTTTTTTATCAGCAAGGCAGGACAGATCATTGGATAGCAGGAAGACACAAAAACAGCGATGTTTCCTAACCTTCTTATATCATGACGGTGTGATACATAAACGGTAAGGCAGCAGTTGATACAGTAAAAAGAAGCAAAGCAGCTCACGTGGACTAGGATGGTGTGGGTGACCTTGATCTCTAGAGAGGACTGTGGGCAGAGACTATACCTATGGATGTGCTGGACATTCTTGCGGTGGTTGAAGAGGAACTTTACCAGGTGCCCGCTGGTCCAGATCATGAGGAGCACACACAGCAGGTCTCTTATAGTCATTACTCCCTGGAATGCAAACACTCCATTCCTCTCAGCATCACGTGCTATACAGTAGTTTTGGTTATAAAAGTCTTCAGTTCCAGTAATGTTGAATGGGGCCTTCACTGTCAAGATAACCCATACATAGATCAGCATGTTGAGTACCCAGAAAAAGAGGAAGGCAGAAGAAATGCATGTGTAGATGTTTGATTTGAACCACGCCCACTGAGCATGATTGTTGGTGATCACGATGGCTTGGAACACACTGAGGAAAGATGTGGTACAGATGGAAAGACCCCGGCCCACTCGGTAAAAGAATAAAATTGCCTGACAACCAGCGTCGTTCAGAAAGTTTCTTATTCCAAAGAAAGAGATTAATTCCGGAATCCCGGCAAATAAAATTGTCATCATATTGGCAAAAGTTAAGTGGGTAAATATCCAATCTATTGGTTTATTTCTTTGCAGAAAGGTTTTGACATATAGCATAAGCAACAATGAATTTCCAATAAAACCTATCATGAATTGGAAGGAAAATAACATTCCCCAAACCGTATCTTGTAGAGTTACTGTGTCCATCGCTTTCTTGTTCATTGGATGAGGACCTAGACAAAGTATAAATAGCAGATTGGTTGGTATGCTGGTGTGAATGTGACTAACCCATTATGTCAGTAGAATGTGTAAAAGCGCTGTCATTTTTCATAAAATGAAGAATTAATGCGAAAAGAATTTTTAAAGAGTTATCAACATCATTTAGGAGGAATTATTGCTTCTATTTGTTTTGTGTTTTAGTCACAACCAGAATTACACATCGATTCCTCCTGGCTCTGCACTCAGGGATCACTCCTGGTACGCGTGGAGGACCCTAGGAGATGTAGAGGATCGAACCCGGGTCTGCCATGTGCAAGGCAGGCACCCTCCACACTGTACTATCTCTGACTCCTGTTGTTTCCATTTTTGTAAAGCTATTCCAGTTGGTTGGCTATTTCCAGAGAAGTAAAGTTAGTATCTTTTTATTTCTTTTGCTTTTTGGGTCACACCCAGTGGTGCACAGGGGTTGCTCCTGCTCTGCACTCTGGAATTACTCCTGGTAGTGTTGGGGGACCATACGGGATGCTGGGAATCGAATCTGGGTCAGCTGCGCGTAAGGCAAAGGACCTACCTGCTGTGCTATTGCTCCTGCTCCTAAAGTTAGTATCTTGTTGAGCAATTTTTTAATCAATTATATATTTTATATCCTATAGATTATATTTAAGTCATATGTAGCTTAGATTGGTTCTATTTAACTTGACAGCTTTCATGTGTTTCCATAATATTTCCTAGAAACTGATAATCGGGTCTTTTTACATTTTTCCTTTGGCTTTTTGGGTCACACCCAGGCACCCAGGAATGCTCATGGATTATTTCTGGCTCTGCACTCAGGAGTTACCTCTCTTGGTGTTCAGGGCACCATATGGGGTGCCAGGGATCGAACCCTTGTTGGGCACATGCCAGTCAAATGCCCTAGCCAATGAACGTTTGCTCTGGCCTAATTCTAGTCTTTTAAATGATAGTATTGGATCTCCATTTTACATGAAATCATTCTGGCCTCTACCCAGATCCTGTCTCAGAGAGTCACAGGACCATCAGATTCTGTAGATTTCTCTTCTGAATCTTTTGTATCATTACCTCCAGTGCTCCAAAACGGTTTGATTTGAGAACTCTGACCAGCAAGATCGGTCACACAGAATGGAATACACATCAGAAGTGTCCAAGCTCTAGCATCACGTAAAGCTATACCAACCCAAATAGATAGCTATAGCAACCCAAATAGATAGCACACAGAATGGCCACTTATTCATCCATATCGCTCCAGCATCCTGGTTCCCGTCATGTGAGCCACTGTTGAAGTTGACAGACACGTTCAGCCCTGTGAGTAGACATGGCACAATTAAGGGGTGCATGAACCTGGATATTTCAAACGGAGAATCAGCTGCACCCTTAACGGATAGATTACGTGACAATTTGCTATTCTATTCTGGCCTGGACATGCCTGTCTGCTTCCCTCTAGTCTAAACTTATTTTCCTCAGGGACTATCCCGACCTTGGGGTTCCTGTTAGGGGGTGAATTTCCCACCTCTCACTATTCCTTACCCAGGCCTCTTGCAGTGTCCATGAACTCATAGGTACTTTGGTTCAGTGAAGGTCTCAATATCTTTCCTGGACATTATCTTCATTTACTTCTCTACCATGAGTTAGAGCTTCTCAAGAACCCTTTCTTGGGGTAGAGCATTTGCCTTCCATGCAGCCAACCCGGGTTCTCAATCTCCCACATCCCAAGTGGTGCCCCCAGCACTGCCAGGAGTGATTTTTGAGTGCAGTCAGGAGTAAGCCCTGAGCATTGTCGGGTATGGCCCCTCAAAACAAACCCCAGGGAGGCAATTCAGGGGCAAAACTCCAAGGATCCAATTTTCTCTTGTGCAGGGGCTGGACTTCAGGTTGGGGCAGGGTGAAGAGCCAGAAGTGATTTACATATCATACAGCTGTTAGAAAAAATGGTGCTGTGCAATTCGCTTATAAATACATGGACATGGAGAATATCATTCAGAGTGAAATAAGTCAGAAGGAGATGGACAGACATAAAATGCACTCATTTGTGGGATTAAAACAAACCCATATAGTGTGGAGAGCCTCCACGGGACCATGCTTTGTAACAACAGTTGCACTGTGCTTGTAAATTGCACCGTTCTTCGTAAATAACACCTGTTCTTGTTAATTTCACCGTGCTTTGAAAAACAGGATGTCCTGTCACGCCCACAAGGTGTAAGAAAACAGGATGTCCTGTCACGCCCACAAGGTATAACTAGCCTATCAGCTGCAGACACTTGGGCGTAAACAAACAGCGAGAGGTATATAAGGAGGGAAGCTGCTTAGCTAGTGGGTGCCCCCCTGGTTCTTCTTCCTTCATTTGTCCTCCTTTCCATTTGCATGAGAAGGTTTCTTAATAAATCGCTGCAAGAAGAATCTCCGGGTTGCGTGTTATTTTACAATATAGTATAAGCTTAACGACCCTGGACAGTAGAAACAAGGGCCAGGAGGGTTGGTTCGTGATTGGAAGCCTGTCTTAGGGTTGGAGGAGAGGCCGTTGGTTTAGAGCAGGACCCACTATTGACAACGATGGTTGGAACAGATTGCTCTGGATGGGAGATGTGTGCTGAGAGTGGGTAAATGGCCAAACATGATAGACTCTCAATATCTGTATTGCAAGCTGCAATGCCCAAAAAGAGAAAGGTGGAGAGACAGAGACAGAGACTGACAGATAAACAGAGATAGGCAGAGACATAGAGATTCAGAGACAGAGACAGAGAGAGAAAGAAGATAAGTGCCTGCCAGCACTGTTTAGCCAGAATCTGGAAAAAACCAGAGTGCCTGAGAACAGATGACTGGTTAAAGAAACTTTGGTACATCTATACAATGGAATACTATGCGGCTGTTAGAAAGGATGAAGTCATGAACTTTGCATATAAGTGGATCAACATGGAAAGTATCATGCTAAGTGAAATGAGCCAGAAAGAGAGGGACAGACATAGAAAGATTGCACTCATCTGTGGAATATAGAACAACAGAGTAGGAGACTAATACCCAAGAGTAGTAGTATATAATACCAGGAGGTTAGCTCCATAGCTTGGATGATGGCCTCACACGCTGGGGGAAAGTCTTCCCAGATAGAGAAGGGAACACCAAGTAATATGTGATTGGAGATCCTGCACGGGAAGGAAGATGCGTGCTGAAAGTAGACTAGAGACTGAAGAGGATGACCACTCAATACCCCTATTGCAAACCACAACACCCAAAAGAAAAGACAGAGATCAAGTTGGAATGCCCCGCCACAGAGGTAGGGTGGGGTGGGGGGATGGGATTTGGAGGGTGGGAGGGATACATTGGTTCATTGATGATGGAGAATGGACACTGGGCTCTCAAACATTGCATGAAGGAAAAACAAGCACAAGGATGTGTGAATCTGTAACTGTACCCTCACTGTGACTCACTAATTAAAAAACTTTAAAAAATTTAAAAATAAATAAATAAAAAGAAAGAAAGAAAGAAAGAAAAGTGCCTGCCATAGATGCAGGCACAAGTGGACCCTTAGCAGGAGGGATACTGGGCATATTGGTGGTGGGAAATGTACACTGGTTGAGGAGTGGGTGTTGGATCATTGTATGACTGTAACTCCCTCAGGAAAGCTTGTTACTATATCTCACAGTGATTCAATTAACACACACACACATAAAGAAATTTGTTGTGTGTGTGTGGGTCTCTCTCCTTCCTGCTCCTTAAATACCGCACCCAAGGATTGGAGTGCTCCCCTTGATCATGAGCCAACTTCCTGTCGATTTTCACTCACTCATTTTGAAACACTTGTCATCCACTTACAACCTCTGTCGCGTTCCCTGCAGAAAAGTTAATTGAGCCCAAATCACTGTCTTCCCTCCATAGATGCTAATCGCGGTGGCACTGCCTAACCCAAGCCCTGCTCCATTTTGGTGGTGCGATGCTGAGGAAAGCCATTTTCAGTACCCACCCCCTCATCCTCTCACATTTATTCTCACTTCTTACTCAGGTTCTGGCCGTCGTCACACATTCTTATTCGGCTTATTTTATAGAAATTTGTGGTTAGGGTTGAAGCCTTAGTACAATAGCTAGACATTTGCTTCCCATGGGGCCAGCTGGGGTTCAATCGCTGGCATTCCATATGGTTCCCTGGAAACTACTGGGAGTAATTCCTGACTACAGGGTCAGTAGTAATCCCTGAGTATCACCAAGGTGGAAAATAAAAAAAAAAAGAAATAAGTTTATTTTATTCTGATGCTAATGACAATTTTTTTTCTTTATTTTCAACCCCTGGTGATACTCAGCAAAAGTTTCACAATATTTCCCATGTAGGGACAGCCATGAGTGAAACAAGCAAAAGGATTATTTTAAGAAGAATTGGTTTCATGGGACTGGAGCAATTGCACAGTTGGTAGGGCATTTGCCTTGCACGAGGCCAACCTGGGTTCGATTCCCAGCATCCCATAGGGTCCCCTGAGCACCATTAGGGGTGGTTCCTGAGTGCAGAGCCAGGAGTGAACCCTGTGCATTGTCGGGTGTGACCAAAAAGCAAAAAAAAAAAAAAAATGGCCTGGAGCAATAGCACAGCAGTGAGGACACTTGCCTTGAACACGGCTGTCTTGGGTTCGATCCCTTGGTACCACATATCCTCTGAGCCCCAGCTGAAGTGATTCCCGACACAGAGCAAGGAGTAAGCCTTGAGCACAGCCGGTGTGGCCTAAAAGCAATAAGGAGCATAAGGCAAAGAGCATAAGCCCATTAGGGAATTCACAAACATGGTAGAATATTATCACTTTAGGAAACATTAACAGAATAGACTTAACATTATGGCAGAGCCTGTAATACCCTTGGCGTATTCGATATGCCAAAACCAGGAACAATAACGGGCCTCACTTCATGTTCCTGGAGCCAGCAGATGGCATTGGGGTACACTAACTAGCATGAGACAGAGACAAATGGAGGCGTTACTGGCGCCCAATTGAGCAAATCATGAACAACAGGATGACAGTGCTACAGTGCAGTGCAGACTTAACATTTGGCAAAATAAGTCAGATTACCAAAGGACAAGTGAGACAGGCAGCTCTCTCCTTGAAAAATCTCATTCATGGGGCTGGAGTGAGAGTAGAGCCGGGA
This sequence comes from Sorex araneus, assembly GCF_027595985.1. Taxonomy (NCBI): domain Eukaryota; kingdom Metazoa; phylum Chordata; class Mammalia; order Eulipotyphla; family Soricidae; genus Sorex; species Sorex araneus. The sequence goes on from NC_073303.1 coordinate 245,395,884, forward strand.
GGGTGTTTACCTTGCTTGCATCTGACCTGTTTGATACCGACATTTCATACGGTCCCTCAGCACCCCGAAGAGTAATTCCTGAGTGCAGAGTCAAGAGTATCCCCTGAACATTGCCAGGTGAGAGCCAAAAAGCAAATCCAACCAACCAAGCAATCATCTCACATGGGATTAGAGTGATAACACAGCGTCCCGGGAGGGAGCTTGGCTGACACGCAGCTGATAGGGTTTGATCCTTGGCATCCCTTACGATCCCGAACCCCACCTGGAGTAATTCCTGAGTTCAAAGTCAGGAGTAAGCACTGAGCACCACTGGGTGTGGCTCCAAGTTGAAACAAAAATATCTTGTGTATGCAAATTATAAATAAAGGGAGAATGATTTTTTTTCTTTTTTGGGTCACACCTGGCTCTGCACTCAGGAATGACTCCTGACAGTGCTCAGGGGACCCAATGGGATACAGGGAATCAAACCTGGATCGGCAGCGTGCAAGGCAAACACCCCACCCGCTGTGCTATTGCTCCAGCCCCTAAGGGAGAGCTAATTGATTCAAGGTTATTCTAACAAATCTAAAAGGTGCCAAACTTATCATTTCAGATCTTAAGTATAAACAGATCTCCCCACCAAGTGACAAAAGCGAACGGCGGGGCCGCGCGCGTTGGGCGCTGGGAGCGCGCGCCGGCGGGGGCGCCCCAGCCCGAGTCCTCAGAGCCCGCGGGAGGGGCCAAAGGCCGAGCCTGAGCCGGGGCCCGCGCCCGCGCCCGCGCCGGCCTCAGGCCCCAAGCCTGGGCGCGACATCCACTGTGAGTTCTGCCCTGAGTTCTTCAAGCACCGCAGGGGCCTGTCGGGCCGCGCACGCTCGCCCCTGCGCCAGATGGGCGTCACCGAGTGTCTGTCGCCTGCTCGCCCACCGACACCCTGCGGGAGACCCTCAGACAGAAGCCCCAGCCGCGCCTCGTCAAGAAGGAGCCGCGGGCCGGGGACCTGCCCCTGCGCTGGTGGAGGACGGGCCTCCCCGGGTGGCCGGGCCGTGCAGAGTGCCCTGCCGCTGGTGCCCACGGCGGGCCGGCCGGGCACCCCGGGCGCTGGGCGGGGCCGCACCCCCCGCGGGCTCATCCTGGCGCCCCTCAGCCGGGCCAAGGCGGCAGCCGGCGGCTCCCGAGGCTCCGTGGCCCCCAAGCGGCCCCTGCGGGAGGACCCCCGCCCGCCCCTGAGGTGACGGCCAAGACCCGCACCAGACCGAGCTGCCCTTCACGGCCAAGGCCGCCCCCTCGCCCACCGGCGCCTGCTGCGAGCTGCGCGGCCTCGACTCTGAGACCCGCAAGGCGCTGGCGGCCTCGGCAGTTTGGGGTGACCGAGCGGTGCGGGAATGAGGCCCCCATGGAGACGCTGAGCGAGGGGACCAAGCGGCGGCCCCCAAAGGTGGGCGCCCATCGCAGCTCCATCCGGGGCGGCCGTCCCTGCACCAGGAAGCTCCGCGGTGCCGGCCACAGGCGTGAGGGTGACGAGCGGCCGCCTCTGGGTGGCCCCGGTGGCCTGGCTGTGGGGGGCGCAGCGCCTGTGGGAGCCGGGGCTGGAGCTGGGCGCGCGGCTGGTGGCAGCGAGCGGCCTCTGGCCTCGGCCCTCCAGGCACGGGGAAGGCCGAGGAGCACCAGCGGCCGAGCAGCGAGTGTGAGCGCCGGCAAGCGCGCCCGGCCAGCGCCTCTGGGGCCCGGGCGGGGAGGACGCTGGCGGTCTGCGACAGAAGCGAGAGGAGGTCGGCAGCCCCCTCCCCGGGTCCGGCCGGCCCCTCCCCGGGGCCACGACCCCCTCAGACGTCACTCGTCAAGTCCGCGGGCAACGTCTGTCCCCTCGGGGGCGGGTTCTGCGAGGGGCAGTTCCGGGGGCCGCTGTCCACCCAGGAGGAGGGGGCGCGGCACTTGCCGCGGCGCATCCTGGACAGGAGCTTCTCCAGAGTGGACGCCCCTCCCGAAGAGCCCCCCGCCCCGCAGGCACAGACGGCCGTGGCCGAGGCGCCCTGATGCGCGCAGTCCACACCCTCCTGCACCCTCTCCTCCCTCTTTCCTTTCCGTTTCCAGAGGAGCAAGCCAGAGCCTCCAACCGTCCCCAGGGGGCCGGGCACACTGCAGCCGGGACACCCTCCCCCCAGCAGAGCACTTGGGACCTGGGGGGTTCCCTGGCCTTGGGGGGCAGCCAGGGGGTTGCGCTTGCCTTCGATGGCCATTCCCAGAGCCCCCAAAGACCCCCTGTCCTGGCTCACTCCTGTCCCCGTGGACCTACTCACTCCGGACACCTGCACGCACGCACCTCGTGAGACCTGGGATCTGCGGAGCCCCCCAGTTCCCGAGTCGAGCGACCAGACCAAGTCCCTCCACGGTGCTTGCTCAGGGGAGGCCGGGAGCCCGGACTAAGCCATGAGGCCATGGAAACCCTTGCTGGCCACGCCCCCCAGGGGCTTCCCCAGCAGGAAGAGCTCAGAGCTGACAGCTGCCCCCTGCCAGGTCAAGTGCCCCAGCCTTGGGGCTTGGGCTGGAGGGGTTGCGGTGGGCTCCCCCACGCCCACCCTCCCCACTTTTCTCTGTTGCTTTCTTTCTATGTATAGCTCATCACTGTTTTAAAAACGCGTTTTGTGTAGAGAATAAATAAAAGTATGAACATATCAACTATCGTAAATTCACTTTATTCCATTATATCTTCATCATATAATAAAGAAATAAGATAAATATTGAAAATTTAAAATTATTAGATTTCTTGATTCACTATCAATGAATGATCTACACTGGCTAATAATTAAAACCTTCAAAAATATTATGATAACACAATTCACAAAATAGTTGCAAAGTTAAAGGATTTTCAACATTATTTCTCCGATAAAATATTCTAATTGAAAAAAATAATATCAATTGATGAAAGAAATTCTTGGTCAAAATTTTTTAAACTCGTAGATGTTTTTGTAAGGCAGAAAAAAACTTTGAATACATAAATCATTGATGAATTAGAACATTTGGTATTGTAGTAGAAAATTCTCACCAAAATTAAAAACTCTAAAATATATTAAAATAAACCTCAAACAACCCTAAAATTAATTAATTAAGCTGAATTAGATAAGGTATTCCGAATACTCTCTGTTTGTTTTGCCACACTTGGCAGTGCTCAGGACTTACTCCTGGCTCTGCACTTAGGGATCAATCCTGGTGTCTCGGTGACCCTGTGGGATTCGGGGATTGAACCTGGGTCAGCTGCGTCCTTCCTGCTGCACTGTGGCTTCAGTCTTAGTCTCAACAGTTCTAAAATTTTGGTTATTAGATTATAGGATCTAAGGAAAAATGTATGAAAAAAGGCACTGGGAGAAAAGTTAACAATGAGAAATGCATAAAGATGTGCACTGAACTCAGAAAACAAAGTTTAATCAGAGTGGAAAGGAGAACAGAGTTGCTGTAAAAGTGATGACCGAATCTAAATATTCTTAGTGAATTGGTCTATGTGTTACTCTAAGAACTAGTTTTGGCCACCATAAAGTTTAAAAAAAATACTTTTAACTAAAAATGCAGATTAAGAGCAATCAAGGGGGCCAGAGTGATAGTCCAATGCATAGGGTGCAGCCTTGCTCGTGGTTTTTTTTTGGGATTACAATGGGACCGGCATTGTAAGGTCCTCGGAACCCACCAGGAGTGAACCCTGAGCACAGAATCAGGAGTAAGTCCTAGGCACCGCTGGTGTGGCCCGCAAACAACCAAAGTTAAATAAAATGGAAAGAACAATAGAATACAAAGCATAATAAAATATATGGTTGAAACTGCAGAGAAGAAAATAATAAATTGATGGGGCTGGAGTGATAGTGCACTTGCCTTTCATGCAGTCCACCAGGATTCCATCCCCAATATCCCCTGAGCATGACCACAGTAATTCCTGCTTGCCTTGCACACAGCTGACCAGTTACCATCCCTTAGGGTCCCCTGAGCACCACCAGGAGTAATTCCTGCTTGCAGAGGCAGGAGTAACCCCTCAGCATCACTTGGTGTTACTCAGCAAAAAAGAAAACAAAGAAGAAATATCCTCCAGAATATCATGAGTATAAAGGACTGTGAGTATAGGAACTCAGGTGAGCTTAGCATTAGAAAGCGTGTCCCACAAAAACAGGATCAGGAAAAATAAATTCTCCTTCTATTTTTTATTTCTTGCCATTTTGGGTCACCCCTTGTGATACTCGGGTTACTCCTGGCTCGGCATTAAGGAAATACTCCTGGCAGTGCTCGAGGGACCCTATGGAATGTCGGGGATGTTGGAACCCGGGTCAGCTGTGTCCAAGGCAAACTCCCTACCCACTGCACTATCTCTCCAGCCCCAGGGAAAAAAATTTTCTAAAGAAAAATCCCTGTTTCTTCTTTTGAGCAGGAGCAGAGACAGGAGGTACTTACTGAGTCTGAGGCTGGCAAAGTTGACGGGACCCTCTGCCAGGCTGCGGGTGAATGCCTGTGTGTAAATCCAGGGCTATAAAAACACCAGTGACTTGGTCCCCAGAGACCCTGTCACTTGGAGCTCAGCAAACTTTCTGATGTGCCCATGGACTCACAAATTACTGTCTGAGCCGCAAATGGATCAATTTAGAAAAGTTTTTAATGCAAGTCCCTCTCAGGTGTTCACTTCAGAAACTTTCCCATTACGTCAGCCCGAGTCTTCGGAGTCCTGCAAGAGCAGAGCAGAAAACAAACTTGGGCATAATTGGCTACTCGCAGAGAAATCCAAAGGTCTCTGAGCTGATCAAATAGCTCTGACAACTTTTGGAGAGTAATTGTTTTTCTCTAAGGCTTCTCTCAATTTGGGATTTATTGTGGAACAACCAAGTCTGAACTGACTTAGGAAAAGAAGAATTATAAATGATAATTTCTTTTTAAAATTAAAAAAAATTAATGAATCACCTTGAGATATAGTTACAGACTTACAAAGCTTTTATGTTTGAGTTTCAGTCATACAATGATCGAGTACCCATCCCTCCACCAGTGCCCATTCTCCACCACCAATGTTCTCAGTACCCCTCCGGCTATCCCCACCCTATCCCCCTGACCCCTGCCTCTGTGGCAAACACATTCCCATTTTCTCTCTCTCTCCTTTTGTGTGCTATAGTTTGCAATACAGGTGGTAAGTGGCCATTACGTTTGGTGTATAGTCTACTTTCAGCAAGAATAAATGATAAATCTTAAGGATAAAAACTATCAACCTTGCACACGGCCAACCTGGGTTCAATTCCTCCATCCCTCTCAGAGATTCCGGCAAGCTACAGAGAGTATTTCGCCCACACAGCAGAGCCTGGCAAGCTCCCCGTAGTGTATTTGATATGCCCAAAACAATAACAAGTCTGGCGATGGAGACATTACTGGTGCCCGCTGGAGCAAATTAATGAACAAAGGGATGACAGTGATACAGTGATACAGTGATTTTTGGCTAGTTTGGGGTCACACCTGATGATGCTCAGGGGTTTCTTCTGGCTCTGCACTCAGGAATGGCAGAGCTCAAGGGACCAATGGGATGCCATGGATCGAACCTGCATTACCCTCCTGCAAGGTGTGAACACCCTACCCGCTGGACTGTGACTCATTCTCCCATTGCCAGACCATACTAAGGATCCAAAGAAACATCCTTTGAAAGTGAAAACACTTTAATCTCTGCCTTCTATCTTTGGTAATAGTGCAATGGACAAATAATTCTATTTTATAGTGAATGAAGCAGTGAAATGCATGTAGAATAAAGCTTGAGATAATTGCTGGTTTCATACTTCTCTTACAATTTTTTTTTTTGCTTTTTGGGTCACACCCGGCGATGCAGAGGGGTTTTTCCTGGCTTTGCACTCAGGAATCACTCCTGGCAAGCTCAGGGGACCATATGGGATGCTGGGAATCGAACTCAGGTCAGCTGCATGCAAGGCAAACAGACTTATCTGCATAGTATTCTGTGGCAAATTTCACGTCTAATACTGTGACTTCTTAGGTGTAGAGCAGACTCTTTCCTGTTTATCCATTCTTTAAACAAGGTTTTGTTTGTTTGTTTTGTGGGTCACACCTGGTTGTGCTCAGGGCTTACTCCTGGTCTGTACTCATGGATCACTCCTGGCAGGCTTGGGGGACCATAGAGGATGCTGGTGTTTGAACCCAGGTTGGCCACACACAAGGCAAGTGCCCTCCCAGCTGTACTATCGCTCCTGCCGTCTTTACATATTTTGATCAGGAGATACTTAATCATTTGACAACAGATTTGTGAACGTTTTTTAATATGCAACTGTCAGAAGTTATTGAAAATTCCTAAGCTAAATATTATTGATGAGCTGTCAATGTTATTAATTTCCCATGTAGGGGCTAGAGAGATATAGTACAGTGGATAGATAGGGCACTTGCTTTGCATGCCCTGGACCCAGATTCTATTCCTGGCATCCCATATGGTTCCACAAGCATCGCCAGGAGTTAATTCCTGAGTGCAGAGACAGTAGTAATGATCACTATTGAGTGTGGTCCCTCCAAAACAATTTGGCCTTGCATATATGTGCAAAAGAGATTATTAAAACCTGTTAGTTCATATTTTAAGTGAAAAAGTTATATTATGTAGCATTTTAGAAGTTAAGTGCACTGTGAAAAGGTTTGTGATCTAGTAACAGAATGTTTATTTTATTTTTTATTTATTTATTTATTTTTTGCTTTTTGGGTCACACCTGGCCATGTACAGGAGTTACTTCTGGCTCTGCACTCAGGAATTACTCCTGGCAGTGCTCAGGGGACCATGTGGGATGCTAGGATTTAAACCCGGGGCGCTGCGTGCAAGGCAAACACCCTACCTGCTGTGCTCTCACTCCAGCCCCAAGAATATTTATTTTAAATAGGAAGTTGGAAGTGTCATATTTCAAAGGTGAGATGTGGGGCACCATAAGTGAGCAAAAGTACTGTGGGGAGGGCATTTGGAAGCTGACCTGGGTTTGATCCCTGCCACCCCATGAGGTCCCTTGAGCACTGCCAGGTATAAGCACAGAACCAGTAATAAGTCCTGAGCACCGCTGGTTGTGATCCCTCCAAACCTAAACATAAATAAATAAATAAATAATTTTTAAAAGCTAAGGTTTTAACAGAAACTCAGAGGGGATGAGGGCATGAAGTAAGCACATTTGGAGAGTGACCTTCCAGCAGAGGAGGGATGTTGGTTGGTGTGTCCGTCTGAATGGCTTCTTCATTCCAGTTCACCTCAGATAAAAACCAGGCTTTCAGGGGCTGGAGAGATAGTGCAGTGAGTAAGGCGCTTCTCTGGCATGTGACCGACCTGGGTTTGATCCTCAACATTCTAAGAAATGCCAGGAGGAATTCCTGAGTGCAGAGTCAGAAGTGAGTCCTGAACATCACTAGGTGTGACTCCCCAACTAAAAACAAAACTAAAATAAAGGAACTGAATCTTGCTCAAGGAAAATGAGATTCAAAAAAATAAAATCCCAGCACCCCAACCGTGTACTTACACTCCTGCAATTCATGACTGGTGGTGAGAGGCTACACTGAGTAGAGCGGAACCTCTCATGAGCTGCTCCTCAGTGACGTCACACAAGCTTGTAGGAAGGGACCGACTCTCATCAGTCTTTAAACAAGGAAAGAGGGGAGGTGAAAATGGGAAGGTATGTTGGTTTTTATTTATTTATTTGTTATTATTATTATTCTTAATTGAAATCACCGTGAGCTCCAGTTACAAAGTTTTCATGTTTGAGTTCAGTCATACAATGATCAAAAACCCGTCTCTCCACCGGTGCTCATTTTCCACCACCAATGTCCCCAGTACCTACCCTCCCCCCAACCCACCCCTACCTATGCTCTATGGCAGACAATTTCCCTCATACTCTCTCTTTCTCTCTACTTTTGGGTATTCTGGTTTGCAATATAGAGACTGAGATGCTATCACGTTTGGTCCTTTATCTACTTTCAGCACACATCTCCCACCCCGAACAACCCCTCCAACTCTCATTAGCTTAGTGATCCCTTCTTCATTCCAGCTGCCTTCTCCCCTAGTTCATGATGCAGGTTTTTATCTATGGAACAATCTTCCTGGTGCTTGTCTTTACTGTCCTTGGGTGTCAGTCTCATATTGTGTTATGTTATATTCCACAAATGAGTGCAGTCATTCTGTGTCTGTCCCTCTCTTTCTGACTCATTTCACATAGCATGATACTCTCCATGACTATCCACTTAGAAGTAAATTTCATGACTTCAACTTCCTAAGAGCTGCACAGTATTCCACTGTGTAGATGTTATGTTTTTTTTTAAATTTTTTTTTGTTTTCTTTTGTTCTGCTTCATTTTGTTTTCTGGGCCACACTTTTTTTATTTTATTGAGTCACCATGAGATAGTTACCAGCTTTCATGTTTGGGTTCCAATCACACAGTGATCAAACACCCATCCCTCCACCAGTGCACATTACCCACCACCTATATCCCTGATACCCCCCCCTTCCCATCCTCCCTCTGCCTCCATGGCAGACAATATTCCCCATACTCTCTTTCTCCTTTTGGGCATTATGGCTTGCAACACAGACACTGAGAGGTCATCATGTTTGGTCCATTATCTACTTTCAACTTGCATCTCCCATCCCAACTGGTTCCTCCAGCCATCATTTTCTTAATTATCCCTTCTCTATTCCATCTGCCTTCTCCCCTCCGCTCATGAAGCAGTCTTCCAGCTATGGAGCAATCCTTCTGGCCCTTGTGTCTACTGTCCTGGGTGTCAGCCTCATGTGATGTTATTCTACACTCCACAAATGAGTGCAGTCCTTCTATGTCTGTCCCTCTCTTTCTGACTCATTTCACTTAGCATGATACGCTCCAAGTCTATCCATTTATAAGCAAATTTTATGACTTCATCTCTCCAAACAGCCGCATAGTAAGTATTACATTGTGTAGATATGCCAAAGTTTCTTTAACCAGTCATCTGTTTTAGGGCACTCAGGTTGTTTGCAGATTTTGGCTATTATGAACAGTGCTGCAATGAATATATAGGTACAGATGTCATTTCTACTGTGCTTTTTTTTGTATCCTCGGGATATAGTCCCAGAAGTGATATTGTGAGGTCATATAGAAGTTCAATTTCTAGTTTTTGACTGTCCATGTAGTTTTCCGGAAAGGCTGGACCAGTCGGCATTCCCACCAACAGTGAAGGAGCGTCCCTTTGTACCCACATCCATACCAGCACTGTTTGCTTTTGTTCTTTTGATTGTGTGCCAGTCTCTGTGGTGTGAGATGATATCTCATTGTTGTTTTGATTTGCATCTCCCTGGTGACTAACAATGTGGAGCATTTTTTCATGTGCCTTTTGGCCATTTGTATTTCTTTTTTGAGGAACTGGGCCACACTTTGCTATGCTCAGAGATTTCTCCTGGCAGGTTGAGGGGTCAAAGTTGAGTGAGGTTTGCCTGCTCTAGGCTAAGTAAGGCTGATTGGATCCATCTGAAGGTAGGTAGCCTGAGAGATCTGTGCAACAAGATCAAAAGAAACAAGAGACCCAGGAAAAAGGAATGGTAAAAAGGGGGAAGATATGTTTTTGCTGTTGTTGTTTTGTTTTTGTTTTTGTTTTCTTTTTGGGGGAGAGGGGTACACTTGGCTCTGCTCAGGTATTACTCCAGGCAGGCTCAGAGGTCCTGATACCATCCATTAAAGTTATGTGGGCAGGGCCTGGATTACTGAGACAGGGGGAAGGGAGCTTGCTTTGCATATTGCCCAGGTTGGCCTGGGTTTGATCCCCAGCATCACTTCTGGTCCCTGAAGCCCAGCAGGAGTGATCCCTGAGTACAGAACTAGGTGTAAGTTCTGAGTGTATTATTTTGTTGCTAAGTTTTGCAAATGTCCACACATCTTCGATATTTGTGTTTTTGTCACATGAATACTGTGCAGATATTTTCTCCTGTTCAGTGAGGGAGGGTTTTAATTTGGCACTGCAGAAGCGTTTAAGTTAGATGTGCTCCCTCCTCGTTGACTTTCTTCTCCATGAACTATAATCATCAAAGGCATTTCTTTTTCTTTTCTTTTTAAAATTTATTTTCCAATCACACAATAAAAAAATTAAAGCACCATGATTTCCAAAGTTATTCATAGTTGAGCTTTCGCCAGCACTAGTGCCAAGGTCCCCCCACCAACGTTCTCAGGTTCCTGCCCATATCCCCAACCCACCTCCAGCCCTGCTCTGTGGACAAGCAGCTTTCTAAGTTTGGTTGTGAAAGTTCAGGTCTCTTGATTTCAGTGTTGTTGACACTGTGGTTTGGATATTTGGTTCTATCTTTCCTTAGTGACAACTTTGTAACTGAATCCCAGACCTGGCCCCCATTCCTTCTCATCTGTCTTTTCTCTCCCTTCTCTCCACTCTTTCTTCCCTTCTCATCCATCTACACTGAGGCTAAGGTTGATTAGAGCATCCTCCTCTTTAAAACATTGCATTTCCTCATTCAGTTATTCTAAATGCCACATAAAATTGATATCATCCTGTCTTTATCCTTCTTCTGACTACCTTCATTTAACAATCATTAAGACATTTCTGAAGTTGTTATGATGGGCATTATTATTATTAATAATTATTATTAGTACTATTGGCTTTTCGAGGTCACACCTGGTAATGCTCAAGAGTTACTCTTAGCTCTGCCCTTAGGAATTACTCCTGGCAGTGCACAAGTGGACCATATGGGACACTGGGGATCTAATCCAGATCTTCCACATACAAGACAATCGCACTACCCATATCATTCTGGTCCCAGGGTTCACTCTTGATGCTATACTTTCTAGATGTTTGGAGAATATCATATTATTTATCCATCATTATAATCATAGAGGAACATCACTGACCTGAAACTTCTGTATACATTGTACTCAATCTTTCTTATTCCTTTGTCAGTAACATCTACAGGCATTATTTTTTTTCCATGGGGCCAACACATACTGATAGCCTCTAATCAGAGGAAAACAGTGCTTATGTTTCTGAGATCTAGAAGGACCCTCTGGGGTCAGGGAGAAAAAGAAAATCAAAAAAGCTAAACTGCCCTGAGGCCTGCAGTTGGGAAAATAGGACCAGATGCCTCCTGGGTAAAACGGTCTTGCTCTAATTTAATTGAATATAATTGGACAAGTTTCAAACCAGGAGGACTGGTCAATGGTTGGTCAGTGGTGTGGGGAATGGATGGTAGTTAAGATAGAGGAGGATCCATTATGACAACACTAGCTGGAAATTATCACTCTGGACAAGAGCTGAGTGTTGAAAGCAGGTAAAGGGATATCAATGATAACCTTTCAGCATATGTATCACAAGCCATAATGTAGAAAATGAGTGGAGAGAGAGAGAGAGAGAGAGAGAGAGAGAGAGAAGAGAGGTGCCTGCCATAGAGACAGGCTGGGGTCGGGGTAACTTGAAGAGGTGGGAGGGAAACCTGGGGACACTGGTGCTGGGAAATTACACTGGTAGAGGGATGGGTGTTGGAACATTGCAGACTGAAACACAATCACGGACAATTTTGTAATGCTCTAATGCACTGTGACTCAATAAAAAACATAAATAAATTAATAAATTTCTACCCCAGTTCTTACCACATAAATGCCAAGACGTTGCCACTTTTACTGAAGACAGTCTGTGACTGCAATTGTAAAGGTGGAAGGGAAACCATATTGCCCCTCAGAGACAGGTTTCTCTGTAGAAAAAAAATACAAATTATTGTGTTATGGAAGGATAATGAAGTTTCCAGTTCAAATCCAACATGATAGTCATTGGATTGTGACAGTACAGCAGGTAGAGTGGTTGCCTTACATTCGACTAATCTGAGCATAATCCCTGCATCCCATATGATGGGATGCAGTAAATTTCAGTCTTGTTAGGTAATGCATTGACAGAGGGGGATCCAACAATCAGCCTTCTGGGGGCTACTGGCTTGCCTCACTGCCTGGGAAAGGGAACAGGTTTATAAGAACTTGGAGACACTACTGTAACCAAGACAAACAATTTGAACTGAACAAAATAACAGAATGTATATTGAGAAATACATAACTTCTCAGTCACTCCTATAAAACACCTTAATCTTCCTGAGTATTACATTGAGGGATTACCATACAACATGCCCAGAGCTGTTGTATGATAAACCACACACTATTCCCCTCAAAAGAATTCGAGATCAAGATGTAATCATGAAAGTTTGTAAGTCTGTAACTGTATCTCACGGTGATTCATTAAAAAAATAAATAAAAGAAAAAGAAAACGATTTCAAGATCAAAGAAAATAAAGATGGAGACGCTGTGTCTATAAGTTTGAATGTAAAATTCCGGTCACTGTCAGTCACCTTTTGTTTTGTCAGCCTGCATCCGAGACCCAGAAATGCTAAGGAAAGAAACGAGGAAACCAGGGTTGTCTGAGATTCTTCATTATTTGAGCCGCGGTCACAGGGTTTGGGGGAGCCACGTCTGTAACGGGTAGATCAACACTCGCTGTGCCCGATGCCAACTTCAAAGTCCCGGGCTGGCCACGTGCACGGCAAGTCTTGTAGAAAGTTCCTCAATGAGGAAGTGATCAATCCCCAGATACAAAAGTGGCAGGTGGATCTTATGGAACCTTAAGCAGATCTCTTGTTAGTTAAACTTAAACTTCAAATGTCCTAAGATTGATCTTTCTTCCTAAAACTCTGGGATACAGGTTCCACTGAGGCCCTCTAATGAGTTAGAGCCAAGGTCTGGGTATTTGTTCTGGGCTTTGCAAAACATGCGGAAAGGCTTACAAACAGGCATTGGAGGACTAGCTCCGATGACGAAGCACAGGGCCCGTTGCCTAACGGTCAGCTTCTAAGGATAGAGAAGAGTTGCTGGTGGCTGGAGCCAGCCCCAGTGAGAGTTGGTGGTGGGAGCAGAAAGATTTCCTGGCTTAGGAGCAGGTGCCTTTGGCCCGCCCCTAGAAACTGGTCCGTGCGATGATGGGCCTTAGCAACAGCCAATGCGAAAGAAGCGGGGCACCACGTGGACCAATAGGAGGCGTGTCCGTTGGTGTTTTTTGGCCCTGGAGCAGGGTTTGCATCATTTCCTGTCTCTCTATCCAACCGTTTAGTCTTGGGCTCTGAATCGAGAGGATGAGGTCTAGGCAATTGCACAGTGAATCCCGAGCATCCCTAGCCTCCCAGGAATCCCAAGAATCCCCAGATGAGAGGTCAGCAGGATGGGGGCTGCGCTCGCCTGAAGTGGGCCAGGGGGAGGAAAGGGAGAAGTTCTGGGGGGCGAGTTGGATTTGGTGGCTGGTGACCAACGCGGTGTGGACCCGGTTGGTAGAGGCGTCTATACCGCCGGCATTAGGGATTGGGTTAGGGTCTTCACTGAGAAACTCTCGGGGAGTTTCCTTCTGACAGCTCCTGACCCTGCTCCCCAAGTCCAGGTAGAGCCACCCTTGGGTCAGGGTGAGTCTCCCCGGGGAGGGGTGTGTGTCTGAAATGCTTTTGCTGAGGGGGGCAGGTGCCAGATTTGGAACTGATAACCCAGGGTGAAATGCCCGTTTCTCGCCTGTCCAGCAATTATCTCCTGCTCAAAACTGTCTGGTTCACAGTGCTCGATGCCCCGAGTTAGGGAGCCTCTTTTTTTAAAAAAAAAATTTTATTTAATTAAAGTTTTTTTTGGGGTAATCTTTCTTGTCATGCTCTACCCAACGGTGTCCCACCTGCCATTTGAGAAAGCGAGAACCTGAGAAATTTCTGATTCAGAGACGTGTTTGTCAATTTCTTGTTTATGACGACTTCATGGGGGGGTAGGGAGGGGAATTGAGTGACATCATATTAAAACGTTGTCAGTTTATTAGAATTTCACTGGGTTATTTTAACTTAATGATTTAACTTAGTCATGATTCTGGAGCCCAGAGCCAGCTTGCTTCCCTACTCTAGTGCGTTGATGTCAACTTTTTTTTTCTATTTTAATCGGGATGTCTGGATTTAAGGGAAACGGTGTGTCTTGTATCTTCATTTGACTCAGGGGAGAAGTTTCAATTGATGCTGTTTCAACTGTAGCAAATACATTCTTAACGCCTAAGATGAATGCTGATAACTTGGTTTATGTTTGAATTTGAAATGGGTTTTTTTTGGGGGGGGTTCACACCCGGTGATGCACAGGGTTACTTCTCGCTCATGCACTAAGGAATGACTCCTGGCAGTGCTCAGGGGACCGTATGGGATGCTGGGAATGAAACGCGGGTTGGCCGCGTGCAAGGCAAACGCCCTATCCGCTGGGCTAACGCTCCAGCCCCTGAAATGGGTTTGAAATGTCGCCGTGCGCCTGGGCAATGGCTCCACGGGCTGGGGTGCGGCCAGGCTGTCAAAAGACCCCAACTTCCAACGTGGGCTCCCTTTATTACTCCCTCCCCGTGTCAGCACCGCTGAGTGTGACGTCAGAAGCTCCAAACCTGGTGGCCCCCAACACTGAAGTTGAATACTGAAGTGCACCCCAAACTTTTGGACCGTACCTCGGGAGTTTTCCAGAGAGGGTGACCCTACGGGCACAACCCCTGCTCCCCAATATGGAATCAAAATAAAATGCAGAAAGGCTCGGGGTAGAAAATAGTTACTTGTTTCAAGCATTTTACTTTATATTGTTTATTACAACAAAACTTTGAGAACGGCAAATAGAAGGAACAGAAAATAAATCACTAAGGACCAATTAGTGCACATCTGTTTCTTTTTATAAAAACTATTTTTTAAAAATCTTATGTTACATTTATACAGTTGTTGACAATATCTGATAACACTTAATATTTGAACACCAATTCCACCACCATTAGACCTTCCCGCCACCATAGTTTAGATGTTTCCATCCCCAACCCCAACCACTGCCCCAAAGCAGAACCGAAATAGTTTAATTTCTATTGTTTGTTATGAATAAACCACTGAAAATGCTCCCAAAAGCTTTCGTTAGGGGAGAGTGCGTGAAGATTATTGTATTTCACCCAAGGGCCATTAATCCCTCTATAAGAGATTATTAATATGTTGTGAAATTAACCCCCATCTAATGTGGTGTGCTACTTATGGAATATGAGTGGTGTGAGGTGTGTGATATTGTGTGGCGGCGCAGTCCAGGATTTTAGTGGCCAGGGCTGGGTCCCTTGGGGCGGGGAGGGGCCTCACCCGCCCACTCCCGGGTACCCTGAATGAAGCAGCCTGGTGCCCAGGTCCAGCAGCATGGCTAGGGCGTGTGTTGTTTTATGCCGTTTTCCAAGAAAGACAATGAGACTCTGGATCGTTGCTGTTGATGAGATTATCTGGCCCACATCTTATTCTTGAGCCCTTCTGAGCACCAGATCAGGAATAGCCTGAGCACTGCCAGATGTGGTCCAACGTCCCCGACTGCCATCTTTTCCTGAAGAGAGAAATGCTTGAGAATGTTAAGAACTACTTGAGAACTACTTCACATGATTGAGTGGGTTTTTTTGTTATTTTTGTTATTTTATAAAGTAGTTCACAATATTTGATTACAGCTAATATTCAAACACTTATCTCACTCCTGTTGCACCTTCCCACCAACATATTTCGGATGTTTCCATCCTGAACCCCAACCCGTGCCCCAAAGCAGAGCACCGCCAGGGGTAATTCCTGAGTGCAGAGCCAGGAGTGACCCTTGTGCATCGCCGGGTGTGACCCTAAAAGCAAAAAAATAAATAAATAAAAATTGAGGTTACAAGGAAACACAGAGGAATGGGAGCACTGTGATGGGAGTAGCCGAGTAAACCTAAGTTCCCTGTGGCAGGGCAGAAAGGACAAACCAATGTTATCCTACATATTTATTTTTACAGTGTTATCCTATTTCCCTCTAAGATTAGTTGCCTTTTTACTTTGAACCCCATCAAGTGTGGTGCAGTACTCTTGGAGTACTCTTGGTGGTGTGTGGTTCGAAGTGTTGTGCAGTTGCAAATGCAGCCGTGTGGTCCAGGAATAGTTTCACTCATGCGTGAGGCTTGCCCCAAGCGTGTGGAGAGTGGCTGTGAGCAGAGCGGCAGTTGTTTCTGGACATTTTTGGCTGCTGGGGCTGGGTCCCTTGGGGGACTCCCCCGCCCCCTCTGGGGTGCCCTGAATGAAACAGCCTGGCTTGGGGTCTGGCAGCATGGTTATGGCAAGTGTCACGTTAGGCTCTCCTCTGGGAGAGAAGGACATGCAACTCTTGGATATTACTTTTATACATTATATATATGTAAATATATATATATATTCCATGAACGAACCATGCATATTTTTAAAATAGGTCACTTTCAGGGCTGAAGCGATAGTACAGTGGGTAAGCCACTTGCCTTGCATGTAGCTGACCCACATTCGATTCCTGCTATTCCATATGTTCCAGAGCCTGCCAGGAGTGATTCCTCAGTGCAGAGCCAGGACTAACCCTGAGTACCTCCAGGTGTGACTCCCCAAAACAAATCCAAAATCAGGCTACCTTCCATTGTATTAATATGTATAATAATAATAATAGCATTAATAGCAAAGAGTATTCTGGTAAAAATTATAATTTTTAACCTTTATTGTACAGTTCTTTACAAATGTAGAAAAAATTATTTTTATTTGATTCTGTTTTGATTCTTAAAAT